>NC_071292.1:36732500-37032500 GCF_943737925.1 Anopheles nili
ACAACGAAACAAAATTATACTAAAGATCGGTAAGATATAATTGCTCCAAGTATCGCAATGACAAGCATGTCATTCACGTTTCACGTCACCCTCTTTCCAAATCTTCGCTATTTTACGTGTGGATAAAACCTTCCAAACACTGTTGCTTGTTTGGAATATAGTAAAGGATTGACAAAAATGATAATACCTAATTTAAAGGTGAGACATTCGCTGTCAGCTGCTAGATGGTTTTAGCGAAGCTAACGAAGTAGATCATAAATTGATTACCATTTTTTCTTCCCTTTCAACGTCGGATATCTGTTGTCGGGAATCGTTTTTATCAGATGCGTGTCTATGGCCGAGCATTTCGAAGCACGCGGTCCAGCGTGCATGTAAGCGTGCGTCTAATATGGCGAATGGTGGCGGCTGCCGGGTTGAGCTGCACCGTTACCGTGATCGCACGGCTGCTCATGCGGCTGCTGATGAAGGCATCATGATTCAGGATTATTGACTGTAAATAATAAACTTTATGAATATCATCATTTCCATTTACTCGACACAGCTGAAAGCGTTTATGATGCAGAGATTACTATAAATTTCCACCGACACAAACCGACCGACCACCGCCTGCGCCCGGCAGCACCAATAGCACCGTCACCAACACCGGCAAACTGAGCGATGTTCCGGTTTCATTCCCCGGTCCTTATGCTGCGCTGGTGGCATCGGTGGCGACGACGACGATTTCGACGGACGGTGTCGAGGCCAGGCAGACAGACGGAGCTTGCACGATATGGCGATCCGCACGCTGGTTTTATCCCGGTCCTGTCGTGTAGTGGCTTATAACGTTTTTCGGTGTCACAACACGGCACAGGGACACGCAGTGCAGGCCGGAAACAACATCAACGGTGGAGTTTTCGGGGTGGTGAATATGAGAAAGCTGATTTTAATGGATAAGCAAATTAAGGAAATGCCGGATCGTAAATCATTTCCCATCGAGCAATTTATTAAGTGCCCATTTAGCGGAAAGCTAAAACTTGGTGTCGAGCAAATACGATGGAGTAGGGGTGGTGGGGTTTGTTGCAGCTGCTGAAGCAGTTCATCTGTTGGCTGGACGATGTTTTTGACACTTTCTGAAATAGTGTACCACGCTATGTAGCAATTGCAACAGCACGTTTCAATCAGCTCTTATATGAGAGGGCGTTTAACATGAGTTAACAAATAAGCGAAGATTTATCATGTCATATAATATCAAGCTTATTAATTGGCTTCAAGTTCATCAATATAGTGCTGACGACGAAGTTCGACCGCGAATGGTTCCGTTGTCTTCTCCGGAAGGCCTAGAGTAGTTGTAACGCTAGATAAGTAATTGACTAAGTTAATTTTAAGGTAATTTTTTATTACATTTCAACGTTTGCACGCAATTCTAAAGGTATTTTAATATTTTTGCTATTTTTAGGCAACTTTATAGGTCTAAAGCAATAACAAGCGTTATTCTACAAGTTTCATTGGTTCTTCATTTTATGCAATTACAGTGTATAACATATTCTTTCATCGAGTTGGCTTGTTGATTCCCTTACATTTAAAATAAAATAAACTGCAATTTTCACCAATAGACATACATATTCCCCTAGGCACATTTAATGCCTCTAAACAAATCATTCTTTTTTGCGAAAGAATCTTTTACAGACATTTTAAACCATTGAATCAATTGCAGTAATGTGATTGATAAACACTTTCAACAATACGTGACTTGGGATTGGTTATAAAATATTTCGTTTGATATTTAACGCCAAAAGATGCACTTTTGACGAACTCCTTTCGGATGAATTCGAACAATTTGGAACATTCGGAATTTAGAACAAGTGGTACTGATAAGTTGTACTGTAACCGTCATTCGCTTGAAACCAAACCTTAGATAACGTTGCGCCCATACCATCTAACGGTGTCGCTGTGAAAATAATTACCGTATCTACTTGGCCACTGTTGCTGCCGATGGGAAGAGTCTTAAACACCCAGTTTCATATGCCTTCCACGCCCAAGCTAGTGCGGTTCATGCCGCAGGACATGCGCAACTAATGCCACGATGATAAATGAGCTCAGTGCGTGAATGAGGGACGGAAGCGATGGAACATGAAATTTCTCAGCATGCCACCTTAAGCCAATAACTCACCAAAATGCCAACAACATTTGACAGCAGTGCATCGAAGCGCCTGCCATCAACGATCCGTGCAGGGCAGACGGCCAGCAGGAGCAGAAGCGAAAAGGGACCGCCCGAAAACGCAGCAAACGAGCATAAATATCCATGAAATTGGAAAAGGGCTCTGGAAACCGACCCCACAGTTGGCACCAGCACCACGTTCCCCCGGCCACGGTACGAGATTGCCAGCGTGAAGGCAATCTGTTTATGATGTGTTTTCACCTCGGTGCACACAGCGCCCCGGGCCCGGGTTGAACCCGCGACTAGGGATGCATCACGCTGGCTTGTTTTCGTCGTGTAATGCCTGCCTGATTTTTCCCGGTCCGGTAATTGTCACGCGCACCACCCGCAGCGTCAGATCCCCGGCAAACGACAACGGCAACGTTGAGAGGCGACAGAGTCGATTTCGCTTTTGCGCCCAACGGGTGTACCACAGCGCCATAAGCCATGCGCCGCCCGGCCATGGGGAAAAGGCCAGAAGATGACACATTTTATGGATATCATCATATTAAACCTATGTAATTGGTGTCACCAGCTAAAGATATACGTATTTATAGCCACGAAACCATGGCTTCATCGTTCAGTGTGTTCGTGTGCTCCCGGGCACCATCTTTGGCCAGAAGTGGCTGAATGAAGGAGGATGGCAAAAAAACGCATGTTACTCACGATTTCACTCACACATCTCGAAAGGCTTTCCTGTGCAGCTTCGTGCACGAGCGATAAACCCATTGCAAACATTTGCTTCGCCGAGTCTCTACCGATCCTTGGGGTGTCGATCTCGATCTACCACGATCTGGTCTTTTCCAGGCCGCGCCGGCGGGGCCGCAAAACGAACAGATGAAAAATTACACCGCGGGAGGCAGCAAAACAAATGTTTTATTTCATCCATTTATTATTTTTATTTATTAACGAACCGCCTGCAATAAATATCAAAGGAAGAAAAAAGGAAGGAAATTGGTGAGAAATGATGGAGATGAAGTATACGGCAACAGACAGAGTGAGCGAGAGAGAGAGAGAGAGTGAGCGCGCTCGGGAGAGAAAGAGAGTGAGCAAAACGGGCAAGATGCTTGATAGGAGAGAACGAGAAACAGAGCCGTTGTCGGTAAGAGCAGAGGATGCGGCTCGGTGTCCTATTCGGAAAGGCGTTCCGTGGAAACGGGACGGGTTTCGTTTTTCCCATATATTTTTTTTTCGTCCCCACCCAAACCGAGCAGATTCACGTCTCACGCGTCGGAACGCGCTGAAATTGCCGCGACGGGAAAGTTATTGACACTAATTACCGGTCCAATTATGGTTTGATTTCAATTTCGGAACCAACCACTCAGACCTTTAAGTGGTATATTATTCATTTCATCGTCGAGATTTGTTAAGAAGTATGATGACTTTTTTCACCCATTTCTCATGCCTCTTAGCGACCTTTTGCTTTATCCCGTTCGGTTCGCTTTGGCATTCGGTTGGTTGCGAAATAAAAAAAAGAAGGAATAGCATGAGCAAAACGTGAGAAGAAAGTGCAATGAATATTTATCATTTCCTTGCACGAGCATTTCAAATCTGCCTGGGTAATTTATCCGCATGGTGAATTGTTTTCGGGTGGGTTTTGAGATTGGTGTTGCAGGGAGAAAAGAAGCCTAGTGATGTGTAGCAATGTAAAACGCCAATTCACAATGCATTCATCACGTCCGTTAGCGCTTACAAAGTGCCCGATATCTCGCTATATTAGTGTTCGATCTACTATTTTTCATCTCATTTAACTCAACTTCAACAAGCACGAGTGGAATCTTCTTATCAACTCCCCAAAGTTCGGCAAGTGACACCGCAAAAGTACTAAAAAGTCCCACCAGCGTGGAAGGAAAGAAAAACGTGAAAGCATTCCTATAAATTTTCCTTAATGATGGTGCAGAAAAATGGACGAAAGAAGCACAAAAAAACACGACCTGAATCGGACGCTCTCCCTGCTGCTGCTGCTGCTGCTTTCCTGGCTACACCGAAAGCGTAGTCGGTTATCGGCGCATGAATTATGGGAAGACGAAACGCGATCACATAATATTATGACTCCGCGCTATAGTGGCCACGGCACACGTACACTAAGCCATTTGGCCCCGCTCGTGGGACACACCGTGGAGTAGTAGCTGGATTTGTGGAAGGCACACACAAAAAAAAGCGTAGAAACGACCATTATTTATAGACATTACCACCATCGCTGCCACCACCCGGCTACCAGGCGCTCTACGCCACCCGAAATACGTCCGATACCCTGGAAAATGCGGTGTGTGTCGAGTTTTAATATCTATTGGGTGAGAAGTTTGATTTAGTGTGACCATAAATTTGTCCCGTCCCGGTTAGTTGCACGCCTCGTGCCAGATTATTCCAACAATCCGTTCGTCCTGCCTACTGGCGCTACGTGAGTAATGGACGTTTATAAGCGTGCACCAAATAATATATACATCTATCTTGCTTTTGCTTTTTTTCTCGTTTCAAACCGCCCAGCAAAGCCAACCATGGCGGCTGAAAGGCGAACACAATTAAAATGTGTTTCGAGTGACAAAAGGCGCTATGCTTTAATAAAAAACCAAGGGTCTTAAGCGTATTCAAACTCGTTGACATGCTGGTTTTGCATAGGTAATGGAACTTTTTTCTTATATTATCCGAATTTAAAACACCACAGCTAAACATCAAACTCATTTAACACAAGTTGCGGCTGAGATATGCGCGTTATCGGTACTGGTTGACGTAATAAAGGGTATTTGGTAGATGGTACAGTAAATGTACAATTCAACAGCTAAAGCACAGGAAGGAAGCGACGAGAATAGATCGTTACCACGTGGGTTTTCATTATACGCGCTTTCATCCATTCACGAGGTGCACATTATTGTTACGTTCAACTGTTCGCGATTACGCCGCCGATTGACTACAATCCAACAATCGGCATCGAGCCGTATCATTATCGTTTTCTGTTTATCATTTCCTTATGGTATCCTCTCCGTTTTTATGCGTCCGCTCGAGCAAAAAAAAAAAGGAGAAGAAAGAAACAAGTACGGGCTGGTAAAACAGCGTACTCCCGTGCGGTCACATAGAAGCGAGAATGCAGCGAAAAGAACACACGAAACAAAACGATTCGCTTTCCTGCTCCCCTTTAACCGAAAGAAACAACACACCATGAGCAGTCAATAAATTTTGTTTAATGTGTTTCGTTTCGTTCTGTCGTAGCTTTTTTCGTCCATTTATTCTTTCATTCGGCCCGATCTTCATTGCCATCGAGAAAATAGAACCATCAATATAATTTATTGCCCCCTTACACTATTATATGTTCTACCGCCGGCTAACACGGCGTATCATTTCCACAGTACAGCACCATCGACCCGGGGGCCCAACCGAGGGAGAACGATCTTGACAGGATAGCGGCAAGCCTCTGCACCCTTTGAATTGATTCCTTGCACGTCCTTCGAAATATGAGTCCTTGCAATCTGACCTGGCCCCTGTTTGGTTCAGTCTGCGCCGCCGGTCGTTCTTCTCTCGGACCGGTAAAGATCGACTTCCTGCCGATTTATACCGTCCCTTAATCATTGTTTTCTCTCCCTTAACACACCGCTAGCTTTCCACGGGTTTCCGTTCCCGGTTTCCCTCGCCTTTTCCGAACCTTTTCCTTTTCGCCACATTTATTCTCTTGTATAAATCGTAAGGTAACACCGATTCCGCTGCATCCCTCGCCAAAGAACCGACGGGATCACAAGTTGGCTACATACGTGGCATGTGTGAGGAAACAGAATTGGCTGAACAAACAGACCTATGCAGACCCTGAGCAGCCGGTCCAGAGCAGCAACGGGCTTCGGGGCCGTGATGGAGAAAGGAGATAACTTTTCCACGAAAAATTGCTGTGGTCTCGCAAGAACCCTAGACCATGTTGATGACTATTAACGTGACATTAATGGGAAATAATTTAACAACCGGGGTATGAACCCCGGACATCATATCGAGATTAAAGCGAGGGTAACGAGTCTTTTTTAACACCACCCAAGGTCCCTTTTCTGTTTCACGCTTGAGACAAATCGTAATGAAATCCTAAAGTTTAATTTATTTCAATGACATATTTGCGCCGTATGTTGACGTCGATCCTCGTAATCACTACACAATCGGAGAAATCAACACAAAATGTTACCCTCCACGCGGTGTGAGCTACGTCGTATATTTCTGCAAACAAAAAGCAAACGGGGGATTTTCTCAAAACCTATAAAACGAATTATCATTGGCTGTTATGAGCTTAGAGCAGCTCGTTTCGAGAATGCAAAGTAATAACGAATGTTTTTATTTTAAAACTTTGATGTGAATCTTTAGACCTTACAGTGTGTCTGGTGGTGTACGTTTCATTGTTTGCGCATTCATCCATCAAATTCTGCCTGAGGTAGGTAGAACAGTTTTCTCTATTACGGTACGGAAACGAGAAGTTGAAGTATGTTTTTTTTTCATGCGTAACACTCTACGACTACATCAAATTGTTACGTCATTGGTTTTAGTTGATTGTACTCCTATAAATGTAATTGATTGCTTACAATCAAAGCTCAAAAGTGTATTCACGCTCAGTGCGCGTATTTATCTGCATCGTTCGCGTTTGGGAAGCATGTGGGAATGGCAACACCGCTTGATGAAATTCCTCTCGAAATCCCGTACACGAACAAGCTGCGCTTATCATCGCAATGCCCTGGGACTGGGCAGCGACTGGCGTCACATGCTAAGAGGCATAAATTAAGCGCGATCTTATCGGAACCATTTCAAATAAATCACTCTTGACACAATCCCTCACTGTTCGGCGCAACACCCGACACAATGTTCCCGACTGATCGTAGCTTGAATTACAAAAAACACACACACACACACACACACACACACACACACGTACACTTTGCTCGTAGCACGCCCATGACGAGGCTTGTGATTTTATCCCGTCGAGCCACATGGTGATCGATCGAACGTTGATAAAACTATGCTGCGATTACCTCACAATAACTCTATCAATCTTAATTCTGCGCCTCACTGCTCGAGATAAAGCACGAGGGAATTTGTTGGTCAATCGGGAAAGGAACCGGTGTGCGGTGTGCTGAAGTTGGCAGCAAATGTTTTAAAACACGCCACACTCGCACCGTTCGCGTAGGGCGTAATTCGTCATGGCGGTTTTTGATTGCCCCATCCGGACGAACTCGTTACACGGGTTTCAGACGCACGGGGGGGATATTGAACAATATTGATCCTCTCAGCCGACCATATTATTGGTAAAGTAATCTCTCCCCCGAGTTGATTTTCAATCAAGCAAACGTCACCGCAAAGAAACCACGTTGGACAGAGAGCGTCATCAGAGCAGGCGCAGACTAGCGCGATGGCGTGGCATACTTTTTGACAGCGCCAAAACGTTCCATCATTTTCCCATGGGGGGAGGACCGCGTTATTATTAAGACGAATGCTCTGTGAACCTAATCAACCCAACCACGGGCAATGGCTTGACGAGGCGAAAAACAGAAATGTCACCCAACATCCTTGCCGTCGGGTGAAGGGGCCCCCCCTGTGGGAGTATTTTTGTTCCGTCATTCACACCCGTCACTCGCAGGACATTCATGTCCCCGTCGGGACGGCAGCCGCGGAAATAAACGACAGTTGCCTGTCAACATGATGTTGCTACCCGGCTCGGCACCGTTACGGGGATTCACATTGTACGGCCTCCCCGTTTACCGTGGTACTCGGTGGTCGAATGAAGGCTTGGTATATAAAATTTCACTTAATCATGGTGCCACGGTTGGCGTTGCCATCGAATAACGATCAAAACCGGCTTCCAAACTGCGCTGCTCGATGCCGACGATCGTTCCAAGCGACTCCGTTTCGCTTTATGGCGCGAGCACGGCACTCGCAACGTCTTGTTCCTTCCACAAAGCACTTCCACCGATCGCCTGGGCATGAGGCTCATGTGTGTGTGTGTGTGTGTGCACGCACAGTTAAAACTCGCCGTTCGAGGAAGAAACCAGCCACCACCGTCCGGCCAAACGAGGAGAACGGAAGAAATCTCGCTAATTATAAAAGCAATTTCCTCCACCGAACGATGGCTCATCAATCATAATAATTGATTAACCCTCAGGTTTGTTTTTTGCCCCTCGCGGAGCTCCTCATCACACCCATCCCGGACGCATGGTCGTACATTTTGGCAGCCCAACCTTCTTGCGGCGATCGATTTGGACGACGCTGTGAAAATGGTATTATATTTTTCGGGTTTCTTGTTTGTCGTAAGTAAACCTGTGACACGAAGGTGACATTTGATGACGCCAACGTTCTCCCCGCTACTAGCGCAGGAATACAACCAGTAATTTTCAGCATTTTACACTCTTCCCTTGGGTGGGTAAATAAATGCAAATACAAACCAAACAGAAGGGAAACGGATAGAGTCGAGGTTGAGCGTCACATTTCCCGCATAGACAAAGTGTTTGCTGCGAGTGTCAACCGCCTCACTGCGTTTGATAGAAAAAGCTTGATCGATGGTTGAACGATTGATCTGTTGAGCCATTCGCGAGATACAATGAAACGGTTACAGACTTTATCACCACGCTCCAATGACAACGGGAACTTATCGGTGATTATCTGCACAATGCATGAAGCGTTCAATTTAAAACGCATCGCGTGACAATGCCACATCCATTCTAATCGAGGTGACCTGACAAAGCTAATTGTTTTTGTTATTACTCAAGCATTCTCTAACGAGTCTAGTTAATTTTTTTTTTGAATCCACTCGACAAAAACTGTATTATCACCAGCAATTAACCTGCACACACATACGAACTGCACTGCTCCCAACCGGATAGTAGGTAAAACTTGGTGGCAGAAAATGTTGCAAGGATCGTTAACGATGAATATTGCACGAGGAGTTTTTTCTTTTATTTTCACTCACATCCTAACTGCTGATGGAGCAGCCTCTCGAGTACACCCCGATCCCGTGTTCGTATACCTCTGGGTAGGGCGCTGTCACCGGTTCTTGGTATCATTTATCTTCGTCATCGCCAGTCAGCCCGTCCATCCGTCCGTCCGACCGTCCTTCGTGCCGCGGTGCGATAGTAGAGACGAGAGCGAGCTCTGTGGCTGAGCCCGTTTGCCTCTAAGCCGTGTCAGCATGTCTGTTGTTTTCCGTGACTGTTGACATGTTTCCGTTGCACAAGATACCTAAACTCTCCACCTTTCCCGCTGCTGGAACCAGGCCGCATTTTTATCCTTGCTGGTCGGGTTGCTGTCACTCCTGCCAAGTTGATGATCCACGCCTTCAAATGTTGCCTTCCGCAAACCACGCAAACCCTGTACCCCACGGGCGGGAGCATCACGTCACATGGCCCTGCCTCCGCATGCTGGCGGCAGATTGAAAGCGGAGCGAAACAGATAGATTAACATAGACAGATAATTATTTCATAATGCTCATACTGACAGCCTTGTAGCCGTGCGCCATAGGGTAGCGTGAGAGGGTGGCGGCCATAATGGTATGGTCCGCGACCGAGGGTGAAAAAGCATAAATAATATCTGCCACCCGAAGATGAAATATATACGATTTCGATTTGATTTATTCGCCTTAATTTTGTATGCACGTCCCTCGCTTGCCTCGCGATCGATGCGCCGCTTCCCACCGATGGCGTGTGTCTCGCTCATCCCTCCGGAGCAGGCGCTATATTGCTCTGCCGAGCTGGTTCCGCACGGTACTTCCTCTGAAGTAGTATGAATGGTGGAAAAACAGAAGATGGATAGCCAACGATCACACCAAAGGGAACACTGGAGGAGATAAATTTCCCGGCTCCTTCTACTATGGGCACGCATTTTCTAGTCAACACACTGCAGGCTGTTTTTGTACGAAAAGTGGCAAATAGCCCTGCTAAGCATCGTTTTTTTTATTTTTTTGAGAAACTGTTTTTTTTTCTCAAACAACCTAGAAATCAATCTAGCAAGTACTACTCTAGTAGTTACAAGTAAAAACAACTAAACATGTATTGACATTTGACACCAACTTTGTATCTTTTCATTCAATGATATTGGAGATTTTCAGTTTAGGGTCTTTCAATTCATAAATTTCTGTTCAAGATTGCATTTGTACGTCACTGTAATCGTCAAATTGTGCCGGTGGGTAATTTTGATGGCGCATGGTGAGCGCACTGTGGAACGAAAACCTCGAACGTGTCAGACCTCTAGAACGAGAGAGAAAATCATAACAATCTGATCGGCTTATGTATCGCCGCTTCTATGAATACTTAGATCTAGCAGGCTGGGTGAGCGAAGGAGAAAGAGCAACAGATGGTAGGGGCTGTTCATGAACGCGAAAACGAGAGATAGAGTGAGAGAGATGCACGAAAAGCGAAAGCAAAAAGATTAATAGAGATTATTTTCAGGTATGAGTGTTAAAGAGCGAAGCGACCGGCTGTCGGTGAAGAGCGCGAGAAAGAGAAGCTAATGGTAGGGCGAAAATGGAACGTTTATCATTTTTATAGTGGGCATAATTGGTAAGTCTTTGTTTGGATCATAATTTCCTATTGAAATATGGCATGCTGCCACAAATAGCTCGAACATAAATCATCCAGCACCGTTCTGCAGGCGGATGGAAAATGTACTTGCCGGTTTCCACCATATTCTGGCATGAGGTATTGCTCGCATTGTTTTTCCACCGAGCCTCTCAACCCAGAAGAAATGCTTTAACTTTGCAAACCAGAGTCAAATACTGTAAATTATCAAAAATTATCAAAGGCAACTTATGTACAATCCTGTCAAATCTATACTTTAACAAGCAAATCTTGCTAAATATTTTTGTGGTAAACGGTTAAATTTAAAGGTCAAATAATATGACTTAAATGTTGCAGATTTTTATTTTGTAAAACACAACTCATTAAACCATTATATGGATCAACAAATTGAAAATGTTTACATGATTACAAAAAACACACTTATTATGGGCTTTTCCAACTAGCATGGAGCGCGTGTTCTACTTGATTTTTCTTTTACATCATTTCGCAACCATGTTTCTGCGGAAATGCATGAATAAATTTACTATCGTAGGCACGCACATACTCCAGAATGCTGCATTATTACTATGATGCAAATAATCTGCGTCCATACTTGCACGCTGCATGTGCAAATGCTACTTCAAAACATAGCTCAAACAGGTCGTGAGATGATAGCAGACAGCTATTGTGCGGTTTTTAGACCGTATAGCTCCTACAAAGGCTTGTTAAGTTGAAGTAGCTAATAAATAACGGCACTGCTAAAAGCATCATGCGATAACTGTACGCGCTCTGATGATTTATCTGGACAGAATGAAATAGCCTACGCAATCTGTATGAAATAATGTTGGTTATTTTACGTAATGATTCAAAGAAAGTTTCACTTAATTACTTATGGCAAACTCGAAATGGAACGACAAACTTTGCTCAAAAGTAAATTGTATGTTGAAGAAATTTTGTATACTTAGTTTCACTTTTATTAAAGCAACAATGACTGGGTAACATGAACAGGCTGGCAGACATTTCCTTCAGGCCGAGATAACCTTAACCCGTTACCGTTAGGTGCAGTTAGCTAATAATACTGGAGTACAGGATCTCGGGAAACGAGTACCGTATATCAAATCAATAAAATAGTATTAAGATGTACTTGCTTCATTTTCGGAATATGCTAAATTCGTAAAAAATCGTGTAAGCAAGTTATTACTCAAATAAATCTTTTTTCAAATAACAAAATAAAAGCTTCGTTGCAAGTTGAAAAATTTCTTAACTACTATAAAACGAATGATAAAATAGAATAAATTTATGGAACAACAATGCAAAACAACGTCACAAAAAGATTTCTAAATGCAATCTTTTGATGTTCTTTTCGAAAAGTATAACTCGAAGAGATCCTAAAAAGATTATTTGCAGAATCTTGAGTCATACGAAGACATTTGTTCACTCCGAAGAGTTGAATATTGAATTTTGACAAAATATTTAGCAACGTCATTATAAGTACAAACACAATGTTCCTAGCTTTCGAGAAAATGTTA
This sequence comes from Anopheles nili, assembly GCF_943737925.1. Classification (NCBI taxonomy): domain Eukaryota; kingdom Metazoa; phylum Arthropoda; class Insecta; order Diptera; family Culicidae; genus Anopheles; species Anopheles nili. The sequence goes on from NC_071292.1 coordinate 36,744,710, forward strand.
CAAATTGGAACTGACATGACATGACATGAATAACTTAATGACATGTAAAACATGGCCTTCGTAAACCTGAGCTCCTATAGCCCATTAGTTTGAAAAATAGGGAACTTATCAAATATATTTGTCCATACGGCTTGTTCGTCTCAGTGATTAAAAAAATCAAATATATTAATAAAGAAACCGAGAACAACTTTTACGCTTTAAAACAGAGCTAGAATAGAATGAAAACTTCTATTCTATTCTAGCTGGTTTACCTAATTTTACTCATTTTGATACATTCAATTATTTTATTTAATAGTGATCTCTAATTTTACAACGTGTTATACATTAATGTAGTTTTTTTCCTAATCGCATTCTTGTTATTTTTGTAATGTAACCATTGATCCGTTTCTTTCTAAGTGTCCATAAATTGATTACTTGCTTCATCCATCTATTGATGTAACCATGTTTTATTTTTTCTTAATGCTGTTTATTTATTCCTCCTCTTTCTACTTTCATCTACTGTCTTTCTTTTCATAACTATACAGTTATGGTTTCTTTGAGGTAACAATCAGCGTGCGAAACCTTGCGCGCATAACTATACTCTCAACTATTTTTTTTCATAAATATATCCTTAACTATTTACTCCACACCTTTTCTCCTTTCCTCATGTAACCATCTAAAATTCTTTCGATACACAACTTTAACTTCTCCCCTGTATTAAACCCTCTCAAATACCATCCTCGCATCTAGCGTACACGCCTTATTTTTTATTTTCTTACCTCCAAGATATCAGATACCAATAATGCTTTCAACTATTCTATAGGTCTGTAACATCACCAGGAAGAGATGAAAAATAAAGCACGTGTGCGAGATTTTAGCCAAATCGTGGGTAATTCATGTTTCTTCCAAGGGAATATGTTTTTGATATTGAACAATGGTGTTGTATAAAAAATTCGTTATTTAAGGCGATAAAAACTATGTATTGAATGAAAATATAAACATAGCATTCAATCCTGTAAGCCAGAAGAATAAGTAAATCGCCATCAGAAGGTTAGAAAATTATTCACCAGACGATGCACAAATATGTAATATGTAATACGTAACTTTTTAAATTAACGTAAAAACCTATTTGAACAATATCTTCAAACATTTTCCACAGTCTTGATCTTAACTACACGGGTCGAATCTTAACTACGGTCTTATTTTTTCATGTGCATCTTTCAATTCCTTCTGCTTCCATTGCGCTGCTCTATGGAATATAATTCATGTACTTGTTAACTTGAACAAAACCGTTGAAGCCATGTTCTTCATGATTTTTTGTAGTTCTGTTCTTCCAATACTTTGTAATGCTTCTTTACGACGATATTTGGTAATTTTTATTAAACAGTAAAAAAAATAGTAGAGAGAAATATACTATACTATCAGAAATATTATATTCATTACAACAACATACAACTTCATTACATTTTTTTACTGTTTAATAAAAACTACCAAATAACGTCGTAAAGAAGCATTACAAAGTATTGGAAGAACAGAACTACAAAAAATCATGAAGGTATATCATGAAGCACGTTTGTTTGAGCAATATTTTTCACTAATAACATAGAGTCCATGTTTTTACCAATCGATAATAATCAACAAACATTTTTGCATTCTGAGGAACAGTGAATGATATCACAACAATTCCTCATTGAAGAGTTCCCTGTAAATTCTTTCAAATTGGATACAGTATGTGTTTCAATATTATAGTCATGACAAGTAAATGAAATTTTCCAACTACAGGTTTAAGAAGTTTATATATAATTTTGTTTGGTGTATAACGAAGAAAGGAAAAGACATTGAGTATGGATAGTTATTTGAAGATTAAATTTTTGTCTTATGTTTTTGAAATAAATCGTTCACATTACAGAGAGCATTGCGGGTGAATTCTACATATCAAATGAATTATACTAACATGCTCATGTTGTGTAATGTGCAAAATCACAATAATGACGAATTTTTCAAGAAAAAATAATAGCTGGGAATACTATGTGTATGAACCTTAAGCTTGGCAAATATATAAATTTTTTTCAAAATATTTTACATCCATATCACTTACTCACTTATTTAAAATGGCTTCCTTAGTTACTTAAAATGGAAATCAATTATTTAAATGGGATTACTTACATAGTCTTTTGTTTACATATGTGGTTAAGATTCAATAAATTAAATTAAATATTTAAATCAAATTATGTGATATTTAAACATTTCTGTAAAAGTTTAGTTACTTTCTTTTTGAATTCAACAACATTTTATTTTCATTTTAAGTTCTGAGCAATTGATAGTAATGCTTTTTGTATGTTTTGATTGATTTTGAAAAATTTTACGTGTATTCATAACACCTGTTTTTCATATTGTTCCTGAAAATATGTGTTTTCAATATGTGTCTCATTTCAAACTAATAAATGTTCAACACAACGCGATACTTCACAATGCGATTATATTGACATCAATAATGGATGCGATGATAGAAAGCGAACAGCTACAGTATGAAGAATAACGATTATCGCAACTGGGTGATATATTTTTTAAGCCTAAGCCTTTCGTTTCTCAATAAAGCTGATATACTAATTAGCGGCCAAATGCCAAACTCACACTCCATCACACATCCGGCGTCCTTGTGCAAAGGATTGGAATTCCAGAAATACTAGTCAAATACCAGTCAGCTCGGCAGCCACGTTCAACATACCGGCTGCAGCGGAAGTATGCAGCCCTTAGCCCTTTTGCCTGCTCCCTCCTGAAAACGAGTACTTGCTTGCTTTTTCACTAACACCGTTCTGCAAGTCCCGCAATCTCATTCAGCTCTAGCAAACCTCGCATCGCTGCGCCATCGCGTACACATTTATTATGTTTCCTAATTTGAAAATGACACTCTCTTTTCAACGCCACAAAAAGGCACCCGACAGGGCGCACGGCACGGCACGGCACGGCAGGAGCAACGCAACCGCTCGCTGACAGACCCGGCTACCGGAGCCCGGCTCGGAGCATATCATCAGCTCATAATTCGTGACATGAGTTAAAATTTTTTAAATTAATACGACGTGCAACAACGCTCAGCACAGACAGAAACAGTGACAGCTCTTCTAGCAACAGCCGCAGAAGCCGCAGGAGGGCAGGCGAGTAAAGTGAGAGCACACTCGTCCATCCCTGGATACGGTACCGGCTGGTGAAGTGAAGAAGAAAAAAAATATATATATATAAATGTATGAAAAGCAACGCCGTGGGTTTGTGTGCGAGTGTGTACGTTTTCCCTTCTTGACAGAGGTTAGTTAATACCAGAGGGTCGGAGCAAAAGGATGCCGTGCGCCGGGAAAATTGAAGTAAGGAGCTCGAACACGGCGTGAAAGACGTCGAGAACGAAGATAGACAGTGAGAGAACTAAAGCAGCTGTTGATGTCACATTTCATTTACAGTTTCTTTCCGCCGCCAACGCTCCGGCACGCCTGGCATCGAACCACCGTTGCCGCCAACGCCTTTTCGTGTTCAGTTTGAGCCTGTTTTTCGCTATTCCTTTTTCCCAATGAATCTTGCACGAAGGACAGCGCTCCACCATCGCGAGAGTGACACACGTTTGATGGCTGCGTGTTTTGCTATCGCTCTCGCTCTCGCGCTTCCTCTCTAACGCCCGCGGCAATGTGCTGTCTCTTTCACTCTCTTTCTCGTTTACCAGCGTCCTCGCGCGTGCTGGTTGCTTGACGTACCGACGAAATAGCAGCACAGCACAGCCTACTACCACCATCAGGCCCGGGTGGGAATGAGCGGCGATGGCGATCGAATGGTGTAGTTTGATCTGACGGCCGAGCTTGTCAGTTTGCCCCGGCCGTTGGTAATATTGTTTTCGTGCGCCCCAGCGGTACCGGTGGAATGCTCAATCAATCAATGCAATCGCCGCCGATCAATCGAACCGGCCGGACGGGCCCCTGCGAGCCTAAATTAAATCATTCTGTTATGTAAATTCTAAACAGTAGCCGACAGCCCACGATGGATGGAGATGACGTGAGCTTGCTAGTCATGTGAAACCTGCTGTCAATGAAACCACGTCGTGCCGGCGGTGGGGCAATTTAATGAAAGATGACAGGCCGAATTCATGCCCCTATCCGCAGCTCGGCAACAAGATTGCCGCGCGGAAAGAGTTAAAACCTCGTGGGGGAAAGACCATAAATGAGATATTCATAAGCTACATTAGCTTGGACGCGATGCTAATGGCTTTCTTCGCAGAGCCAATAAGTAACGTTTTTATAGACACAAATTCCACCAGTCGAAGAAAGGAAGACCCAAACATGCAAGTATTTGCTGCGATATCAACAAATCACGCGATCCAACTGTCCCATGGCAAACATGAGAAATATGCTGCTCGCTTAATGCATGCGAACAAATAAAAATTCTCTACATGGTACTCTCGATTCCGCCATTTGGTCGCAGTATTTAGAATGCTATTTTGAGGGGTTTCGCAGTAATGTGTAAAGTAAATTTTACTAAATTTATTGTCAGCTCAGAGCGAGAGAGAGAGAGAGATAGAGTTTAAGCCTGATTTACGTAATCCGAGGAATGTGAAACGAAAATCAGGCCCCGGCTAGTCCGCTCAATCGCAACGAAGTTCTCATGCATGTCGCTATTATTTACGTGAACGACCGTTAGTAAAGCCGTAAATTGTGTCTAGTTCTTTGGTCGCGCGATCAAAGCCGACAGCAAATCAAATTAAGCTAATCACCTTGAACGAAGGCGAAAATGCGAAAGCCGGCAGAGCGAAAACGGGGCAAACAACAGCTATCGGCAGCAAAACGACAAAATGTTCAACACAAAGGATGGGCTTAACATCTCAGCCATTGCTCAGACTTTGCTAGAAACGGTTTGCAAGCAACCGTTGGGTACAGGTTATGATATGCAACGTACGCCATTTTATTAATTCTACCTCTCAAGGCCCATAATTTCTTGTTCAGAAAAAAACTTGTGCAGAGTATCAGAAAAGTTAAAGCATTCTTTCAGCATTAGCCTGCCAGAATCCGAACTCGTTTGTGTTTTTTTTCCATTCGAGCTTTTTCGAACCGAATAGCGCAGGCCACCACAAAATAGGTGCAGATTATACTCTCACATTGTCAGCGCGGTTGAATAACGAGCGTAAGTGAGTGAAAAATGAAGAGTGATTAAGCCGGGGTGCTATAATGTTATTTTTACACCACCTTTTTGTGCGTATTTTTACCTTTCACCCCATCGTGCGTAGTTTTCGGTGAATTTTAGTGGCTTTACGCGCCCTGTCGGCCGTCCGCCAGCAGCACATATGCTGCTCGTTGAAATGACGACACGATCGCGTAAAACTCCCCCCCACTCACGATCCCCATGAGAAGTGCCGTGCCTTCGTTTCGTCGTCGTCTGCGTTCCGCGACCCGCGCTTGTCAGGCTCCCTTTCAACGCAGTCACCGTGGGTCATTTTGTCTTTCGTTCAGCCACGGCAGGGGAGTGGTTTGGCACCCGGGGCGCTTTTAAAACGACAGACGCCTGACTTCTGCTGTGGTGCGGCCCCGTTGCCACCTTCCCGGCAAGCGACGTGTGCCCGATAATAATTCAAGACAGATTAATTTTTCCTACTGCCACCAGCTATTTTTTGGCTTACACAGCGCAATTCGCTGCCTGTCAGGCCTGTCTGTTTGGTTGATATGTTTCTGCGTTTTACACCGTGTGCGCTACGTCCACCGGGAGCGACCGCCACGGGGTACACGGGGTGGACGGCGTTGCCAGAGCCCCACATGCATGCCCACAGTGACACGCGGTGACAGCACAACGACAAACCACCACCCCCCAGTTTCCGACCATTGCGTTCGGAACCGCCTGAACATTAGTCAGACCGAAATGTCAGCCAGCGGCGCGCGGGCGCGCGACGTGGAAAGTTGGCGCAAAGAAAGATTTATGTTTCCTTCAATTGGATTTTTCGCTCGATGCTGAGAAAATATGATACCGCCATTACGCCTTTGCTCGACCGGGTGACACCGGCGGACGTTCCGAACGACACGGAAAGCGGAATTGGCGAAAGGAAAACAGTCCCTCGGTCATGCGCGCAGGGAGCGCCATTTGACTGCGGACTGCCAGCCAAAAGGCCACCGAGTATCGAGAAGGAGAAGAAAAATAAAAAAAGGCAACCCGAATATCAACCCGTCACCGGGCGCAGGTTTGTGTTTTTTTTTCACCTCTCCCCCACGGTGGGTAAATTGGGTAGCCGAAGCTGAAAGAAGGTATAATTTTATAAGTACTATTTATGACTCGAAAATGGGTACCATTAAAAATGACGGTCATTATTTTTGCTGCGCTTACCACGGCGCAACCTGCTGGATGTTGGGTGAAAAACGGGTGGCCAACAAAACGAACGGCGGTAGGACGGGTGGACGAACTGCCAGCCGACGAAATGGTAGGCAAATTGGTGTAAAATGTTAACGGCCGGGCAATGACAATCAAACCGCGATGGATGTGATCCGTCCGCTCCGGGGTTTTATCATTTACAGCCCTTTTAAAAGATGCAGCAACCCTTGGGCTTCATATCACTCTTCGTAGCACCGGAGGTCACCGAAAACGTGAATGATGACTTGGTAGCAGTCGCTGGGGTTTGATCAGCTGGGTAAGAAAAACAAGCGAGTGACAAACAGCAAAATACGAACACCTACGTAAGGCTGCGTAAAACAAAAAAAACTAGTGGTACTGGTTTGAGAAAGGGCGAATATCGACTGCGCTAGTCAAACAAGCCAAACAGCGAAAAGTTTGCAACATATGGTGTAGCCGGTTTTTGTTTTTTTGCTTTTCCACTCAATTTTCCACAATTAAGCCCAATATAAGCGTCAGCAACACACCGCTAATTTCAGGGCTTCGCCCCTCTGCTGGTGATCACCCCGCCCATCAAGGGCTATTATGGTCAACGAGGTATCTTTCGAGTAAATCATATCACATTTCCTAACGACTCGCAGAAAACATGCCCACCTTAAATCGGGGCTTGCATTATTCAATCATGTGCTCGCGTTTGCGTTCGTTCAATCTTAACACCAGCACCGCCGACACAAACGGTGAACCGATCCCGCGCGCGCAGAAACACGCTCGAACACCCTGTTTATCAGATCAAAGCAAGCCCCGCGTGCGAAGGGGTGCGAAGGTGCGTTAGCCAGAAAGAGAAGCCCTGTCCAAAAGCGCGTGGTAATATCAAAGCAAGCCATGCGAAAGAAGGGCCAACCGATCCGATCTTCTCCTCGGTGCGCAGTTTCCTTCGAAGGGGGCGCGTACTGGACGTCCCCGTTTCCGGCTCGCGTTTCAAGCCGTTGCACCGACAACGGGTGGTTGGTGGTGGTGGTGGTGGGGGGGGGGCATTTCTCCACCCCACGCCACTCCACTCCACACCATTCCAATCGACTCGACGCACTTTTAGTAGACAGCGCACGACGGAGCGCGTTGCGAGAAAAATAACGACTGTATAATCGAAGATAATTACAGATAAATTTCAGTTTTCGCCTGCCACAGGACAGACGAGAGAATGCCAACGCTGAAGAGTGTTGTATTGTCGGCTTCGACTACTGCTGCCATCATTCTACGCCCTTTTTTTTCTCTCTCTCTCTCTCTCGCTCGCCGTTTAGAAGAGCTATAACTTCATCCAGGATCTCGTGGCCCGCGCGTTGCTTGTCGGGAGTGATTAATGGTTTTGAAAAGTATCTTTTTCCGTGAGCCCTGGCCCTTTCATGCTTTTGCAGCCATTCTGTTGAGCTCCTTTCCGCTGATGCTGGACTGGCCGGGAGCAATAAAAACAGAAAGCGCTGCGAAAATTGCAAAGCATGCCGAATGAAGCAGCAGTCAGTGAACGTGTGCGTGTACGCGATTCGGCGCAGCGGCTTTGATAGTCGAGGCAATCGCTGGACAGGCAGGACCGCGAGATGCGAGGGCACGCCGGCACGAGCACTCCCCATGCCAAACTCGTTTGTCTCTGGCCGCTCCACCCCAGCCAAAGGAGTGTAAGCGAGAGAGCCAACATCCGTTGTGGGCAAGCAAGCTCCACAAGGTGGAGTGTTACGGTGGTGGGTGGAGGTGGTGGCAGGTGGCCGGTCCAAGTAAGGCCTGAAAAGCTGGAAATTTATTAGTTCAACCTCGTTGCTTCGGTTTAGCGGAGCTTAACCTTTTTTATACGTTTCGTGCCCATCAAAGCGGTGGAATCGACAAGCTGCACGGACGAGCGGTAGAACAGTGTGGTACGAAAGATTTGCCGATCGTGCTCACGTGACGTCATCGAGCAGTCCATGTCACAGCCTACTTGGAGGGTTCGAGGGAACATAAGACACAAGCAAGCGAGCGTAGTGAAGGCGATTTTCCACCACGTTCCATTGCCCAGCGCTACATGTTTGTCATGCACTGTAGTGTTTCCCTCGTCGTTGGCGAATCTGGGAAGAATCTGGGGAAACAAGTGATGAGTGAAGCGCACAAAGTGGGAAAACAAATGTGCAAAACGACGGCCAACCACACTCTAAGCCAACGATGATGCGACGTCCCGGGGAGGCACACCTCTTTTACTTCCTTCCTCACCGACAAACATTGAGCTACAAAACACAATGAGCACACTACAAATGTTTCGCTCAAACGAGAGTGGAATTTATTCCGACAAACATGACAAACAACGCGGCGTCATCGTCGCGCCACTGTTCCGAGCGTACGTGAGAGCCCTTCTCCAGCCATCCAATCCTTGTGTGGCTTGGCGAGGCCGCTCCCCTTTGACCTCACCCCCCCCCACCAACAACCCCCAACACACACACACACAACTCGCCAGAAAGCTGGCAAACGAGCCCCGCACGCGGTCTCCGACAGCCATTCATTTCTGGTGGTGCTTCTGGGGTGCTAATTGAAAGGCTTGGTAATTAACTAATAAATAACGAAACATGATATCATTTTAAAATCATTCGTCCGTGCCATTTTCTCGTTTCCGCCTGTTTTTTCTTTTTTTTTGCTGTTGTCGTTCTCTTCTCTGCCCGCCTTTTCGATCGCACCACCCGTTGGGGAGATTTTTTTTTCGCTCCGTCTTCTCCCGATCTCAAGGCATCTTTTTTTTTAATGCTTACACCACCGGCGGCAGGCATGAATGCCGACAAAACTTTTCTTTTTTCTTCTCCCCTTCGCAGTCTCACTCTCTCTCTCTCTCATTCGCACACACACAAGCCATCAGCGACCATACAATTCCATTAGGGCAGAGCCTCATCCGGTTAGGTTAACTGGCCCGTCGTCGATGGGCGCTTTCGGATCGTCGCCGCCGTGCAGCGAATAACGTGTCAAGAAGATCGTGGTGGTTTGTAATTAATAGAGGATGTGGCGTTTCCTTTTTATTTTTCATATTTTTCTTTTTACCTTTTAGATTTATTACAGGTTCATAAATTCAATATTTTTCTCTTACAAACGAGCACGCGCTTGTTTCCTTTAGTTCTCTTTCCGCTTTTATCCGAGTGTGTGTGTGTGTGTTCGAGGAGGGCTACTCGCTTTCCTTGGGCTATATGTACAATTTGAACGTTCCTCTGGTGCTGTGGTTCGTTCGTACCTGTTCTCGTTCTCGCTCCTTCTAACTCCCCCCTCGCTACCACGCACCCTAACCACACTCTTCACCCTAAAAACATCTGGTTTCACTGCTTCTTTGTTTTTTTTGTCTGTGCTTTTTATTCTCACTTTCCCACCCCCTCCCCCTGTTTTTCTTTGTCTTCCGATGCGGAGTTCTATCTTCCCGCTTTACCACACCTTTTTTTCTCTCTCTCACAAGAATGCCGTGTATGTGTGGGGGTTGTGTGTGTACATCTGCACTTTGCTCGGCCTACTTCTCCTCCTGTTGCATTCAAACTAACTTCAAACCGATCTACGGCAAACAACAAAACTAAAGCACGGTGAGAAACGTAACGCGGAACTTGTTGCAATAATAAATAGCATCTGTCGGTACATGGTACTAGTCCTTCTGTGGGTTCTTCTTGCTTTGTGCGGGATCAAAACGAACCGTCTTCACCAGCTGTTGGATGAAATATGAACAACTCTTAAACGCAAACGCAATCAAGATACGCTGAATGCAAAACCACCATATCAACCTAACGGAGAAGAGGCAAGCATGTGTAAAAGATGATGTCCAGCGCGAGAGAAGGTAGCATAAAGCCGGCTGGTGAACAACAAAAACAGGAGCATCCATTTCCGGAGAAAGCACGCGAATTCTTAAAACGCTTCTATCGGGTGATAAGGGTGTTGTTTAGATCGTGAAGTTCTTTCCGAAAAGCCGTACTAACCTAACGAAAAAGCATTCTGCCGACTGCTCGAGAATATCTCGAGAATGAAATGCACATACTCCGTCGTCCATTATCATTTCGCACGCGCCTAGCCTATGCCTTGTGCCAGTCACACAGTCACGAACACACAAATAACGACGCCGCAATCCCCGGCATGATTAGCAGCCGTCGTGTGGCTCTCAAAATTCGATCGGTCATATGCGCACTCAATCGGGATCGGGATCGCGATTTGTCACCACTGCTCTTCTGTGTTGTATAATAACCATCACACATTCTCTGTGCATTGTACGACGACGTGTAGTTTCGCACAACTATTTCAAACACGCACACTTGATGATCGTGATCGTATCCGCCCGCGCGCGCGCGCGCGCGTGAATGTGTTTTGTTGATTTTGCATGCTATCTCTCCCTACACGCCCGTCATCACTCACGCTTTCTACAAGGAGCATGTTCTAACAGCAGCATCAACAGCATCAGCACTTCGGCTTCATTATATGTCCGCGTGTGCACGTTCTCTCTCTCTCTCTCTCTCTCTGGTTTCCTTTCGCCCGACCCCTCTTTCGTTTGAAGAATAATCTTAATATCACAGTTGATAGAACAAACACGATTGGACACCCTCTTCGGTTCTGCCTTGACTCCTTTCAACAGGTCAGCAACATCAGCAGCTGTAGTAGTCCTTCTTCCTTCGTCCTGGCTGTAGTGGTGTCGCTTGTTTGATGCCACTCAGCAGCAAGACAGTTTCATCACCATGACGACCATGATCTTTGCCGAACTCCCGCCGCCTACTGATGAACTGCTGCTCCCATGCGTTGGCCGTAAAGAGCCGCCGCGTACGGTGAGTAGTACTGACCGAAGGCGGCCGCAGGGTTGAAAGCGGCTGCCGCTGCAGCCGCCGCACTGTACGGGGAACCAGGCAGGGCCGTCGGGATAGCTCCGGGTTTGACGTACGGATGGTACCGGGCAGCCGAAAGCGGGCTCAACGGCGGATTGGGATAGCCTCGGTGGTGATGGTGTAGAGATGTCGGCGGGAAAATGCCACTCAACGGCATCAACTGCTGCTGCAGGGCAAGTGCCGCCGGATCGGACAGGTTGGCCGTGTGTGTGCGTAGATGGGACAACAGTTCGTCGGTGGTGTTGAACCGTTTGCCGCAGTACGAATCTCCGACGACCCAGTTGCACATGTACGGCCGTCCACCGGCACTGCCCGGTGGCTGTGAGCCACCGGAATTGACCGCAGCAGCTGCGGCTGCGGCGGCTGCAGCTGCTGCAGCGGCCGCCGACGATGGTGGCGGATATCCGGGGTAGGCGGACGGTGGCATCGAACCAAGCGCCATCGCCATGTACTTCTGGTGATCGCACTGGGTACATCCGGCCGGACACTGGCTACCCATCAGCATCTGGTGATTGTGGGCCGAAAACTGGCACCCGGTACAGTACGGATCCTTGCAGATCGGAACCAACGTTTCACCACCGGATGGTGTCTTGACACGCGTGTAGCTGAGGTATGGATTGGCTCCGGCGGCACTGGCCGCTGCGGCTGCCGCGGCCGCTCCCGAGTAACCGGCCGCTGCCAGCATGGCCGCATGGTGATGACTGAACGCTCCGGCGAACGGTGGCCGGAAGGCGGGATTCGTATGATCGATTCCCGACGGACTCGGCAACCCGGCCGCACTCATGCCGTACGCGCTGGCCTTATATGCCGACGGTCCCAACTGCCCCGGGTGTTGTTGCTCCTTGTGCAGTGCCATCATCGCTGCCGATGGACTGCTCGAGGGTCCCGCCACAGATCCACCACCCCCCATCGCACTCACTTTGTTGTCACGATCACTGGGCATGCCGGCGGACGAAGCCCGCCGATTAGCTTCCGGTGTGCCACATTTGTGGCTGCCACCGTGCTCACCACCACTCTCATTGCTTCTCACACTGGCACTGCCACCCCCGCGACCGGAGGAAGACATCGGTGAATCGGCACTTCCACGTGGGGAAAGTGCCCGACCACCACCCTCCCCGCGGCGACTTCCATCACTGTGGCCACCACCAACGCCGCTGCTGTTGTTATTGATTTGGCTCACACTGTTGTTGTTCAACACGTCACTTCCACTGCTCATCTTGGACGAGGGCCGCTCGTCTCCGGACGATGACGGTTTGCTAAGGTTCACTTTCGTGGTCAGCACGTTCATCTCGTACGGCTTGAAGGCGAGCTTGATCTCCGGCGAACCGTCCGACTTTTCCGTCTTCACCGACGACGGTGATCGAGACGCCGATGAGTGGGACGTCGGATCGACCTGGGAGGATGCGGACGAGTTGCTGCCGGACGAGGACGACGAGCTGCTGCTCGTGGAACTGCTGCCGCCGCCACCATTCGAGGATGATGATTTTTTGTTTTTGTCCGACGGTGAAACGAGCGACTTTACGGTAATGTTTCCCGGATCCGCTCCGATCTGGCTGCACGTTTGCGCCAACAACGCCAATGGGCTCTTCTTGGCGTCCAGCTGCAGCAGCGAATGAGAAGAAAACGTGGAATACATCATATTAATGACGGTGATCAATTACGCAAAGAAAAAAAAAATTCCGTCGTCGTCGTGTGGGTATAACTTACCGTCGTCGGCAGCGGAGAAAGGTAATCCGGCTGAAGGTATTGATTATTTCCAACTTGCAACATTGCGGTGCCGTCCAATATCACCATTTGGGATGGGTTTTGGCGGGAACAAAAACTCGCTGCACCAACGAAAGATGATATGCACTGCTTCTGGACAAACGCACCCACACACTTCTTCTTTTCGATTGTCGTTTCGGTTTAATCTCACTGAAACTGAACTCTCGTTCGTGCGTTACCAAACGTTTTCACCCGCGTTCGGTTAGAAGGTTTTTCTTTGCTGTGTGTTTTCACTCTTCACGCCACTCGGACACGCGCATTTTATTCACTGCACTGCATTGTTGCATGCATTGGGATGACGATGATTGATGCGTTTCTCCTCTGTTACTGCTGCCAACCATCCCTCTATTGGCCACTCACAGTTGATCATGTTATTCAGCGCCCATTTGTGCACTGACCCTCACAACCACTGGGGAAGGAGCGAATTTATTATTATTTTCGTTACTGCGCGCCACCGCCTGGAGGACGGTTTTGTTTCCAAACAGTCACACTCCGAATTTCACGGCGATGCATCGAATGCAACTGCAATCAACAACCCCTCTCTCTCTCTTTGACACTTCTGACACTTTGACGCGCGTGATGCTCGCGTTCGAACGTTTCTTCTTCCTCGATAGGCTCGTTATTGATTCAATCAATCTCACCTCGTCGTTAACGACCTCATTCACACTACACCACTATCTCCACCGGTCCCGTGGGGCCGTAGATCACCCTCTCTTCACGGGTACTCTGACAGGAAGCAAACCCCCCGTAGAAGATGCACTGCGGCGGCTCACACGCCTTTTTCGTCACAACACGGGTGTGCGTCGTTGTTTTCGAACCTGAACACACACGCACACACACACCCACACACAGGTGACGCGCCTGATCGTGATATTCCGATTGGCGCCACCAGGGCAAACAAAACAAATTTCACACAAAGTATCTCGCTGCGGCTAGTAAGTAGTAATCCACGGAAAGGGCGACGACGACGATGCAGTAGGATCCACTAGTGGCGCGCGGAACCGTGCCTCACTACTAAAACGCGACCGATACCCGCTTTGCTACGCTGACAGTTCTCCGGACGCTGACGACGGACAAAAACGCGAACCTTTCGCTTCGACGGTGCAACTGAGTTTGACGGTCTCCGACGGTGGCCATCGGCGCGCCAACCGCGATCGTGAGGGCTGCCCGTTCAACGAGAAAGCGCGAGAGAAACGCATCCTTGCGTGCCAGAGCGAGACGGAGAGTGGTACGATTTGTCCCATTCGCGTGAGAACGCGTTTGGCTCCAGATGAGAGAGCCAGCTGGGTGCAGGGTTCGTTGTCGTGTTTGCGATGGCAGGTATAAAGGACAACTTTCCGATTGAAACACCGTTTTCAGCGTTCATTGAATGTTTTGGCCCATGAAACACATTTTCACGACAAACGCGGATTATGTGAGGAAGCACTGAGCCACGAAAAAGCACATTCGGTGTATTGCGATGGACTATCGCAGTTCCAACCCTGCAATCAGCGAGGAACCCATTTTGAGAGACCGTTTTCATGATGGCCGGCGTCGACCAATCACAGTGCGCAAACGCAACTTCACACTCCAGAGCGAGACAAGCATACGGTGCTGGTTTCTTTTTTTTGGCGTGTAGGAGAATTCAACTCTGGATGATGCGAGCCTGAAGCCCCGGCCCAGAGAGTACGAATCACGGGAGGCATTGAATTTTAAGCATCGAGAAAACATCACAATCACCTCGCCATTAAGCAGAAGTTTGCTACGTAAGAACCAAATATCCTACCAACGGTGCGATGGAAACTTGCCCTGGTTTCGCCAGCGTGCGACCCACGGCGCCGCGCTCACAAGAGCGCGTGAGAGAGAGAGTGGATGGAAAAGAGAGCGTAAAAGTCACCTCTCTGAGAGGGGATTCATTTGAAAACGAAACGAAGATGTACAGCCCATGAAAAGTAAACAAAAGTGAGCAATATTCCGAGAAAACCACTTAACACGTCAAGCATAAATTTGAACAAAGCCCAAACGAAGCCGCGCACACCATTCGTTTGCGATGATGGGCCTGTGGCAGCAAGTTGTGTTGCTGGCGTGAAAGCTAAAAGAAGGGTAAGCGGTGCTGCGGACGAGGGGAAGCCAAGCAAAGAGAAATAAAAACACATAGGCAAGACTGGCTTAGCTCGCATAGGGGATACCGGGGCCATTTGTAGCACCCGCGGCAAATTGTAACCGAAGTAGATTTAAGCGTAGAGTTACGAATCAATCTGTAAAACCATTGACGATGAAAACTGGCGACAAATGAGAATTTTCACTTTTTCAATTAATATAAATAACGAACGATTCTGACACACCTTGGCTAAAATATGGTGGATTATATGCCTTTAAAGTACACTTATGCGGCATATAAATGCTATAAAAAGTATGCAAACTGCGTACTTATGTCGTCGTTTGCAAATAACGGCACTAACACGTTAAATTTATAGCAAATGACTCCGTGAACGTGAAGAAACACTATGACTCCGCGCTCCCCTATACAATTGCACCGGGCGGAAATGATGGCGATATGCGATGCTCGGTTGCTCGTTATGTGCGTACTTTGTTCACACCCGGGGTCCCGGACCCCGTGCTTGATGTGTCGTTTTGTGGCTCGTTTATTATTATTATTTTTGCCTCCTCTACGACCCCCACGAGCGGTACCACCCAGGCAGGGAGACAAACACGAGGCGTTGCGGATGCTGCTTCAAACCAAATGGAATTCACTGTTGACTTTGATTACAGAAACGAACGCAATGCGGGAGACGCGGGACACCGTACGTACACACATACGTCAAGCGAGTCAGCGTCAAATAATTGACAGATTTCTCGTCGTTGCACACACTGCATCCAAGCAGGCTGGTTTTTGACGGCAGCGGCGGTAGCCTCAAAAAGGTTCCGATCGCACGCCGAGCGCAGAGTTGCCTGCAGTACTTCTGCTTTTGGTTGCGTGTTTAGCGGATCCGGACTGGCACGCAACCCGCGATGCGCACACATTTGGGATTGATGCGCAGCGTGTGGTGCGTTGGTGTTTTTTTTGTCTCTCTGCCACGTCTCATTTATCGTACCGACAAAACATCATTACCAATCGGGGGTTGGGTGCCAGCCCTTTATGTGATGGATCGTGTCAATTCCGCACATCGTACGGCCCATTCTGCCGGTGCGCAGCCCATATTTATCAGACAAGATCGTTCTGGCAAATCGCAGCACGAAGAAGCAGCGGCGGGCAAGTAGGTGTAATTTCGTATGCGAAATTTCCGAGTGAAAATGGGCACGCGTGTGCAGCTTTGCGATCAACCGCCTGCGTGCTTTACTACGATGATTAGGGAGATGGGCGCGATATAAATTATATCCATATCACTTACAAATCATATATTTTACACTCGACAGACAGATTCATTTAAGTAAAAAACAACACAATACAATTCTTGTACTATGAAAAATGCACAGAATCTGAATGCCTACAATGACCGAATGTTCGTTTTTGAATAACATATTGCGTAAAGACAATAGCATCGAATCTTCTGCTTGTTATTAGTACAAAAAAGTTGTATGTTTCTTTTTTTAGGCTAAAACCAAGATTTTATGACTCGTTGAGCGTGAAGACACTTGCCATTAAGTTAAAATACATCAAAAACTGTTTATTCTACCGGCACTTTCCGGTAGGGTTTTTCCTCCAACCCCTTTCAAAAATAGTACAATTAGTGAGCCCCCAACACAGTCGTCTGAATATGGCAGTCCTCTAGCTGCCAGCGACGGCGGCGTTCAAGTTCCGTGCGCTTGGTTTAAATTAATTGTGTTCCCCCCACCCGTGTTCTTCCACCGTTCACCGTCATTTGCTAGCTGTCAATTATTTGCTAAACTTCGTCCTCTCACCACCCTGTTAGAAATAGAACCTGTCGAGCGGCGGAGATCATGAGGCTGATGATCGCACCTCTTCACAACGCGTAACGCCCACCCGCCCATCGGTTCCGGATCGGCTTTGTCCACGGCCGACGACCACCGCAACGCTATTTTTCCGACAAACCCGCGCGCCAACAGTGAATACTTACCAGCCCGTTTTGTGCTTTTCTTGCTTCGCGCCATTATTTTTACTCTTGCTTGCCTTGCTGCTGGCAGTAAATGTCGGTGTTTGTGTGTGTGTGTGTGTGTGTGTGTGTGGTTGTGTGTGTCAATTGCCGCTCAGACCAGACCACTTGTAGAAAGCAAAGAAAACGGCGCTCTGCTCCCTGCTGTCCCGCTTGGGCATGAAAGACCTTTATTCCTCCAGCGCGCACACACCAAAGGCAAGATCGACGTGGACGCATGGATGAAAGATTACATGCCCGGGGAGAATGAAATGCCGCAGATTGGAGTGGAAAATAACACGATTCTGACAGCAAAATTACACTCGATTCCGACAGTCGGACATGCAGCTCAGATTGCGATAGATTGGGTTGAGGGTCTTTATGCCGGTTAGTTGATTTTTTTGTTGCCGTCTTCCTTCGTTTGCTAGTTCTTTTGCTTTCCACCTCGCTTCGCTGCTCGGCTGGTGGCTTTGGCATCGAGTGTTCCCTGTTCTTGTCCTTTCCGTCGAGCCTGTTTTCCCTGCTTGCCCATCGTTTACACGCGAGCGGTCACAGGCAGCACCAACCGACGACCGGCCCATGGAGGGGTTTTGGACGGTAATGGAAAAGTGATGAGAACCCTTGAGAAAAGAGGAAAGAGCCGGTCTCCCGGCCTGTTCCATGTTCTGTTGTGATGTGACTTGAACCGAGCCGGAGGTGGTGGAAGCTCACTGTTTTACTCAAATTAACACCACGCGCTTAAAGGATGGATCCATTAATCTTTCATTTTATCTGCGAACGTTACATTTTAATCAACCGCGCTCGTTGGCGGTACGAGAAATAGCAGTGCATGTGTGTGAGTTTTCTTATTCTTGGTTCGTGAACCAATTCAACCAACTGGGAAAAACATGATGGAGACGATGCGTTTTGTTCGATTGATTTCCTAACAAAAATAAAACCCGTAACCGTCCACAGTTTAAGCATCCTTTTTTTTCCTCCTCCGAAGAAGTAAAAGCAGTCATTTTTCCGCCTTCCTGAGCGCATTTCCGCCAATACGTACAATTATGCGCCTATCGGTGCGCATCCGCCTTTCGATATTCAACACAAGGCAAAGGGAATACGACGATGTAATTAAATCACCACCAGCACCATAGCGGGTGGCAATGGGCCATAATTATTTCCAGCTCAGCACTCAGACGGCACTTCCTTTCCACACCCAATTTTTGAGGCGAAGTTCCCCCACAAAACGCCATCATAATAATCAACGGGCGAGCAGACGCGGCTCGATGCCGCCAAGGTGCGTTGAAGCAAAAATGGAAGGCGGTCCTGTGAAGAGTCCTCCAGCGTCTCCGATAGGAAGGCGCAATCGTTTCTACTGCACCGCCTGAGGTGGCCACGGGACCGGAGTTGCGGGTTTACGTCCCACCCAACGCTCGAGACCGCCTGGGGTGTAATTATATTTTCTTTTCCCCCTTCGAAAACCCCGGCTCGAGGGGGTGCTTGAAAGAAGTCTAAAATCTTAGAAACAATATTTATTCTGCACTTCTAGATGCCCCCTTTCTAGGTGCCGAAGGTGCTACCGCGGTGTTTGAGATACGCTCGTGTGCGTACGTACAGACAAAAAAAAACACCCTCCACCATTCGGTAGGTGATGAAATTGAAAGTGAAAATAAAATCGCCATTTTATCGGCTGGAATCGTCGGCGTGCGGGTGAATGGATTATTATCCCCAATCCGATCGCGAACCAGCCGATGCATCGATGTGCAATGCATCCTTTTATTCTGCATTTTGCATTGCATCTTCTGTGAGCAGCACTTACTTTTGAGTTCCGACATGAAGTTCTGACGGAGTGAATGAAATAAAACCAGTTTGGGGACTCAGCTTCCACAGTAAAGGCACTTTCATGGAATTCTTGCAAAGCAGAAGTGTACGATCATTCAGGAACGCGTTTACGCTTCTAAAATTGCTCATGCAGAGCATAAAGTACTGTAAATATAGGACCTTCATTCCATCTAAAGCCTCAACAGGCAATAAAACAAAAGCCAAAACTCTTTATACGCGTCGCGTCGTAAAGCAGGAAACCACTCTCATATAGTGGTAATATTTTATTTCCTTGTCGCTGCCGGGGTAATTATTTTATAAATTAATGTCACTCCCGCTAGCATCTTGGGTCGCCTTCTTGGCAGCCTGCCTGCGTGCCAGGAAGCAACGGGGAGAGCAGCGTGGCGGGGGAGAAAAAAAAGAGAGCCCATAAATCTAGCACACACAGTTGTGTTTTTCGGGCGGGCGGGGGCGTGCGAAGAACAACAGAATCGCACCCACGGTGAAGGGCGTAATCGGGCACTGGTAGTGTGTGTGTGTGTGTGTGTGTGTGTGCGGCTCGTTTCACGGTCTAAAACGACGATAAAAGAAATTGCACCAAGTCTCGGCGGCAAGGCGAGCAATAATAACGATGATATTAAGCAAAGCTGCACCAATGGGAGCACAAAACTGTCTTACAGTCGGCGTCATTAAACCGCACAGGACTGAGAGTGAGACATCATTTAGGAAAATTAAACGCCAGATATGAGCAGCAGCAGCAGTTTGGGGATGGGGAGAGTACTGAAAACCAATAACACAGGGCCTAGGCGAGTGCGTACCACTAGTGGCGCACGGTGAAGCCGCTCATTTTTCATCCGGGGTGGAAAGCGGGAAGTTCACCCGCTCAGACCCGTACGCTGAGGGTGAGATAATGGCGCGCACTGTTGGAAACGGATGAAGTTGTGTAGACTTAAATTTATTGTTATGATCAGTTAACACGGTGCTCACTTACTCACATGCCTGCTTTACTAACTTCTTTTACCTTGCACCGGCAAGGTGCCGTCACGAGCGGCGCGTTTGACCACGGGCGTGAGCGAGCGCGCGCGGTCTGGTTGCCTGGGTCTGGGGGGTGTGTGACATTAAATGGATTTTTTCCACCCCCACCTCACGCATCACCACGCCGCCACCGCCCCAGCACGAAAACAATTTACTTTATGCGGTTTTATGGCGGCATGAGAGCGTAGCATGTTTATATATGGTTTAGCTTGTGTAACATTAATCAACCCATAAACGGAGCCCCGGGCTGCTTATGGTCGCCTTTGCGCAGTAACCTGAGCCGTGCGCCAGGGGTCGGGGGAAAAGACCCGAGTCTACAAAGTTTTTTGGGGCGAAATTTATTTTCCAATTCCAGCCGCTACCACTGCTCTCGTGTGCGGCTCTTCGCGCTTTTCCTTCGATAAGAAGTGCCGTTTGTTCCCTTCTCTTTTTTGCACGATTCATCGAAAAACGCACTGCATGTGTAAGCGGCATCGTCGCAGCTAATTAGCAATCTTCACTTTCAGGCGCAGATTTCGTGCGCAACATCATGGAGAAAAAATGGCAACACATGGGTCGGCTTGCATTTTCACAAATCGACCGGTAAAGAAAAGCTTTTAAAACGTATTAAAACGTATCGACACGTAATGAAAACGTACTAACACCTTCACACCGACTCTGTTCTAGTACGGGAAGGTCTGAAAGCAAAAATAGTCACGTTTTGATGCTTTACATGGTAAAATATGCGACAAAACGCCACGCTACACCTCCAACACGTTTTGCTTCTGCGTGCTCAGTTGTACCTCAATTTTTGCGGCTCCTCAGTACACGCTGAGCTAGGCTACGAGCGATCAAATTTCAATACTTGCGATCAGTGTAGCTTTAGTTTAGCTCTGCGTTCAAACATCCACCATTTGGTCGTGGTACTCGAGGACGTCAAAGACGTATTAATCAAGCCAATAGCCTCGCCTAGTTGGCACGCCAATTTGTACCTCCGCGAACAGACACGAATTGAGATTGTTTGAAGACACAAAAAAAACAGCTACAAGGAGCATGTGATTTATTTATTAACTCACAGCCGCTCGAATGGTACAGGCCAAACCTAGCGCTGACGGAGCAGCACAACAAAACCAAACAAAGCAGGCGTAGAAAAAATTGCAGCGCTAATGCATAGATGTCATATACACGCACGTCACTGTACACACACGCGCACACACACGTCGAGGCCACAAAATCACGATAAATTGCCATGTGGCGTGCCACGATGCCACGCCAGATACGGTCGGCAGTAGCAGCACCAGCATGGTAACGTGAAATGTTACCTCAAGATTTATCGAGCATACGCACGGGGCAGGCAGGCGGGCATTAGGAAGGTAAGCTGTCCGTCTCAACTGTCATCGGCATCTTGAGTCCTGCTGCGGGTGGTGGTGTTTGCCGAGTGTTTGACCGAGGGCCTGACTCCGCGCGCGAAGGAGGCCATGACGAATACAGCAGCAGCTAAAGCAGTGCAGGGCCATAATTGATCATCGTTGCCGCGGCAGTGCATAACGAACGTTTCAGTCACGCGACGACACACTCCTCGCCCAGACCAGACTCAAGCTCAAGCCAAGCTGGCAGGCAGGAGCTCGAACATGCCACCAATGGGTCACCGGAACGGAATGGTACGCGGACCCGTCGGCTGATCGCCGTGATGCATTACCAAGCATCACCATTACGAACTCATTAACTAACATGTCATTTCACTTCGTTAATGCACCTTATCGCTTCGACCGGCGGGGACCGCTGGAACTGTCAGCAAATTTCAAAGCCCTAGACGCATAAATTTATGAATTGAACATCCGGTTCCACTCCGTCATTTTAATGCCGCAGTAGGGTGCGGGCAGCGCTAAGCCCGCGTTGGCAGTCCGTTTTATACGAACTGTACACCATGCACATGTTTTATGATCATCATCCATCAGCGACACTTGCATTCTTGTTTCGTTACCACCCCGCTGGGGCGCAGGCCTAGCGGTGGATTAGGGGGAAAAAAAGAAGCGCAATAATGTAAGTTTGACCAAGGAACTCGAGCCTCCTAGGTAGGGTAGACATGTAAGCCCGCCCGTTTCGCAGGAAGATCATGCTAAAAGCGCTTTGTTTTACTTTTGAAGGTGTTGTTGACCGCTTCAACAACAAAAAAATGCTCATTTCTCACAGAGGCTGTAATTTTGTGTTCACCGAGAGACAAAATGGGATTAGCAAACCGATTTAGAATAAATAAATAAAACAAATGCTAATCTAACTTCTACTACTGCTACTCCAGGCATTGCTTTGGACAGCACGATATAGCTATGAAACTGCAATAGTACACTCGTGCAGTTGAAATAATCAAAATGCTCGGTTAATTGCCGTAAGCTAGGTTGTGGCTTATCAACATCAAAGAAACGTAAAATTGAAGCCATAAATCATCCACATTACGGTTTAGGTTTCGGCACGTTCTCCCAGGGTGGCCGGTACGTGTGCTCGTGTATCTGGAGCAAGTGTGGTCTTATCAAAAAATTCATTAGATTAGCGTTGATGGATGGCATCGGAATGGCCATGGTGAACCAATTGAACTTACACCGCTAGAACACTTCATCCATCGGTGGCCGCATCGGTTGATGTGGTGGAATGAGTTGCCCCGGTTAACAAAAGCACCAATTTTATGTTGATTGTAAATCATTTTTACGAAACAGTCGAGGTTTTAGTTCATGAATACCACTTTATTTTTTTGCGTCACATGCATAGCCATAAATCATGCGGAATGCCAATGTTATCAGCGGGCTCGATTCGATGGGCAGTAAATTAAACTGAATGCAGGAAATATGTGCCAAAGAATTGGTTCTTTGCGCTCGTTTGCTACTCGTTTCGATCATAGGCGTAATTATTAATCAGATTTATTGTGTATCAAGCAGTTGGCTAAAGGTTTTTTTTATTGGAAAACCCAATCCATGCGATCTCAAATTTGTGAAATTTTGTACACTTGTAATAGATGCGCCGCATCGACCATAATATTCGTAATAGACGTTTGCTAAAATTCACACACATAAGGGTCAATAAAAATTTCACTTCTTCAGATATTTGTATCCATGCAACTGTTCAATGTATCGACACCATGGGTAGCTTTTTATGATCACGAGGACAATAAACTATGCACAAAACAACGGAGACTAAAAATGTTTACCGCGTGAGCAGAATCGGCATGGTTTCCGTGATTTATGATTATAGGTGGTATGATAACTATGGTTACATGTATACTTTACGGGTCCTGCCGTTTCCACTGGGTACAGGTTTTGTTACAGGCGGCTTGCTTCACGGGGCGAATGTTGGGTTTGCTTTTGTTTGTTGATCTTTTGTTGCTTGTGCGATGGACTTCGAAAGTGTCAGGTATTCCTAAATTTAATACCGATAGATTTACAATCTCAAACTGAAACGCCTGGCGCAATTCGTTTGGAATGCTGTGTGCGAGAGATGCCTTTTAAAAATATCGTTAGCCTGCCATAAAATAGTTTTGAAGGAATCGACTTGAACAGAACACGACAGAAGGTTTATTTATTTATTTATTAGCACTATGTCTTCCAGCACCAGAGGCCTACAAGACTCTAGAATTGAAGGTGCGTCGAAATAGCCGCTAAACAATTTAAGCACAAACATACTTTTAACTATTTTCCTTCGCTGCTCATGCGATTCAAGACCAAAAAGTACGCATCTCGTTTTGTAGTTGGCCTTTACTATGCTAGCCCAAGCCATCCGGTAGTAAAAATGTTCGTTAAACGTTTTTGGATAAGCTCTAGCCTGTCAATATGTTGTCGATCAATTGGAGATTAAACAACAATAGCGAATTCCAATATGGGTCTCACAAGAGCGTAGTAGAGGCTTTTGGTTTGGTTGAAAAGATAGGTTTCGTTAGTTTCCCCGTGTTGATAACATTCTATATATTCGCATACAAACTCTTCAACTAGCACTTTATGTAGAGATGGTGTGAGCTTTAACTAAACATCAACGGTAGAAATTAATCGGAAAGCTTGTAAAATTATATCGCCTTTAAAATTTGTAAACAATTCAATGCAAGGCTTGCTAAACTTAGCTAAACTTTGCAAACAAATGCATCACGCGATTGGTGACAGGATCGTCTTCATCTATCGATCGGTAATCGTTTGGCAGCCGATTGAAGACCGCCATACGGATACTGCTAGGCGGATGCAAACACAAAGAGAAACGAAAGAGAAAGGTTCCTTTTGCAAAATCATTTGTACCCCTACACGGAGACCCAATTTGATGGTATTGAATGATTGTACTGTTCCGACGAATTTCTTCCACGGCAAAAGCATTGGTGCCGAAATGAACTAATGAGTTGGCTAGCCGTACACGCTAGCCTCTGGCTATGAGGGTTAGCACAAAGGATCCCATATAGTCATTACGAACGACAACTTCGCTGCAGCCAAGCACCGGAGCTGAGCCTACTGCGATTGCTCGTATTTGTGAAACACGCAGAGTATGGTTGGTTGCTAGGTTACCATGCACTGGGTGCGAGTGGCATTTCATGTAGAGAGCAAACGATTAACCTACGGGAAAACCAGCGCACATTTGGTCGAATCCAATAAATCACACCGCAAGGAGTCAAATCAGCATGGGACAATGACGACCTGGTGTGCCGCCCCGTGCAGCGGCAAGGACAATTCGTAAATAATAGAATTATTACCAGAACCCCCGTCACGGAGGTACTAGAAGGACCGTGATTTTATGTTCCCTTTATCGGAACCTTTTTTTTCTTTCTTGTTGTAACATTGATCGTAATCAAAGATCTACGGGGAAGGTCAGGTCATTGTTGTGTGCAAAAGTGGACAGATCGGTGGCTAGCAGAGCCCAACACGAACACGGCACAAAAAAGAGCTTTAAGGCTAATAATGTCCAAAATAAATCAGTGTTTCCATTGGCGATAGAAATCGGTTGTTCCATTTATCTCGCAGGACCATTTCACATGAAGAGCCATATTTCAAAGAGAACTTGTCACGCAAACCGTTTTCTATGGAAACTTAGATAAACAATTTTGAACATTCGGACGTCCAGGAAATACAGACTGAAACATGGGAATAACGAATAGAAGCACATACTGAGGCGGACGAGAAAAACAACTTGAAAATTAGAGTTCCAAACTCTCAGACAAATCCCCGTGGAAAGCAAGATGTTAAATCTGCAAAATGGTGTGCAACAATTGTTCAAGGACTTTTGGCGCACGGGAAAACTGCCTCAAGTCCAAGGATGGAGCAGGGCTAGACGTTTGTATGCTGATGCGAAGGCTATCGCAGTTAGGCCAAAATCGTAAATGCTTCGAAACATAAATCGTTGTGTCGTTGCTCCGACAAAAGCGTGGCATATAGGCATTTCAAGGTCAATTGCTAGCGCGTGGATTGGTAATAAAATATCTAAACGGGCAAGCTGTAGCATACCAAGAGCATCTCATTGTTGTAGTTACTGTTGTGTAGTTATATATCAACTTTAAACATGACGAGAAAATTCGAATACTCAAGACAAATGACACTTACAGCATTGCTGCATTGTTTCTATGGGTTGCGCGGATGGAACGTCGTTTATTGTCGTAACAGCATAAATCACTATGTTTTCTCCCTGTACATTAAAGTTCACCGAAAGGAATTGCAAACAGCAGGGAGCAGCTGTAACGCTTATAATGAGACATATATTCATTTAAATCTTACACACGCGTTGCATTTACAGAATTGAGTGCAGAGTGCACGCCTGTTTCACGGAAGGACACATATATGGCTGAATAATGTTCAGCTTCTGTTAGTTTTATGTTCAAAGGTTTCCAATATTATCAAGAATTTAAGATAGTTTCACTAGAATGCTTTTCTCATAGCAACATTTTAATTACTGCATAATTGAGCTAAACATTTTTATTTGTTTATGTACATGTTTGCTTTTAAGGATTTTAAATCAATTAAGTAAGTACTCGTATTTAGTAAGAGTGTAGGAAGGATTTTCAGAGGTATATTTCAGCCTCTGGGTTCTAAGATCATTTGTTATAAATTTCTATTTAAAATCAAAATTTCTTTCATCGTATTCATGATGTTATGTTGTTATGTAGCTCGAGGACAAAACTCTCCCCATAAATGTTAGTTAAATGTTGAAAAGTGACAGTGACAATGTTTAACACTCAACTACAACAAGGAAATCCGTGGCATCCAATTCGGTACTAACATTAAGTGTGAGTATATCATGATCTCTCGATGACGCGTTCCTATTCACTTTGCATCGAATTTTAAAGCACTCCCTGAACATCAATTTCCCATTTTAGTATTAATGTTCCCACCGTTCGACAACACCGACCGTGATTATGATCGATCGATGAGCTACCGTAATTAAAACATCTCGTGGCCCATGGCCAGTTCTGCTACTCGCCGTGGCATTCCGCACATGCACAGCCACATTACAACGCCATTCCTAGCAGCGAAACCGAAAGCGAGGTGTGCAGACGGAAAAGGTGAAAAACCATCGGTCAAATAATGTGACACCATGTGTCTTGGCAGTAATTAAAAACGCCAACCGAGCGAACAGACGACGGTGAAGTGGCATAGTGTTCGGATTTTGCCACCACCTTCTGCCACCATCATTACCTCGCATGTAGCCGAAACGAAACGAGCGGAAGAGTGAGTGGCAAGAGGTGGATACGTCAGGGGGTGGGGGAGGGACCTTGTGAGGACATAACCGAGCGCGACTTGAAAGAAAACCCGTCGATTGAAAAACCGAAACGTCTCGCCACTTGACTGTTGACTGTCACCCGCTTGTTATGCACCGGAAACACCCTGTCTGTCATTCCTTTGCTCTGGATGGATGGCGAGTATGTGTGTCCGCGTGTGTATGTGTGTGCATTGCGCTTACGGCAGATTGAAGATTAATGCAAGCTGTTCGGTGTGTGTCCCTGGCGATGGATGCCGTGGCTGCTTGAACTGTGACAGCCGGGAAAAGTTGAGAAACTGACAAGGCACTCAGCAAACCGCCACTACCGTTGTTTGGTCAGACCAGCAGGAAAGAACGGGAGCGATCTCTGTTCTTTTTGTACATATTTGCGGCAGAACAATAAAAAAAAGAGCGGGTCCATTTCGGCCGGGAAGGTGCGCGAGAAGCAAACCGAAGCTCCACGCAGGAGTGAAACAACAAAACGAAAGAACACAAAAAAATACGGACAAAAAATGAATGAAACATGACTTGAATTTGTGCGACGAAAGAAATGTGTCTGTCTTTTCCATTCGTCACATGTCAAATAAGATGAATGACTGACAATTTCAAGAATGATTTGATAGATTTTCCCCCTTCGTGTACACAATAAGCCGATTAACGAGCGATTCCTTTTGCTCCCGTCGACTGTCGGAACCGTCGGCAGGAAAATGAAGGATGTAAACAGAAAAAAAGAACCTGAAAAGACACCGCCGACGGTACTGCGACCGACGGTTTCAGCCGCATTGATGATGATGAAGTATTCAGTGTGGTCGGAGGGATGCTGCCGCACTGATGCTGGTTGGAAAAAAACCGATTCAGAAGACGGTGGTAGCGGTAAGAGTCAAAGGAACCCGAATACAATCACGAAATATATACATTCGCAGTAAAAAAAATATATTTATATATATATATTTATATATAAATGCCACCGCAAGGGGTGGCCAACGGGCAAGGGCATATCAACTAACCCTTTTACGGCTAACCAATTGCCAGTTCTTAAGTGGCAGTTCAGGGCTGTTCAACCCTTTTTATCAGAACAATTCCCGAGTCGAATCGCTAATCCTCCTCAGGTGCCGGTAGTGTGCAGTTATGTTGAAAATTATGCACATAGATAATGATGGTCGGCCCTTGGCTGGCAATTGGATGTACCAGCAGCGTTAAATGATGAGTGCGAATGTTAAACAACATGCATAATTTGATACTAAAACGTATCATTTGCTCAAGCATGGGCATACCGGACAGCAGAGAATATGTTCGGTGGAGGAAGTTTTGCTGGTTTCGAACGATAACATGCGCTTAATAAACGGTTTAATACATCACATGTTTAATACAATTTTTGTTTAGCTTAATTCAGTTTTGTATATGACATTTATTTCATAACCATGAATCGTTGAATAATTTAGTTTACAATGACTGCCAATTATGCACATTACATATTCATTTATTTCTTCATTTTTTCAGAAATTCGTTCAACTGGCTTGTCCATGATTAACTATTGTTCGTAGTACCAAGCATGGTGGAAAATAATGGAAAACGATTTGATACTCTACCTGAAAAGTAAAAAAATGAATATTTGATACATATATTATATCGAATCTTATCTCTTTAAAATTAAACTTAATATGTCATTCGCTGATATAATGGACCGTTGGTTCTATACATGATTACTAATTCCCGTTGAATTGAGAGTTTAGAGTATAACTTGTTTCTTGTGTTTTTTTGTGAACTAATGACATGTTACTTGTTCACAAAACAAGTATAAAGGAAGAACAAAAATTTGAAACAGGACCATTGATTATGGATTTTTAGAATTTGTTTTAGATTTTTTTTACAGTTTTGTATAGTACCATAAGGGTGATATGTATGTGACTTCTTTTCTAGAGTACCATATGGTTGATATGCACGTGATAATCATTCAAAAAATTGTCCAATGTAGCAAAAGCTTATGTTTTCAGACTCTTCGTATTTTATCCAATGTAGCATTAAAAATAGATCTTTTTCTAAAAGCATTGTTAAAAAGAAAATTAAAACTTTTAGAGAACAAAGATGCCGTCAATTTTTAATGCTTATGCTGAAAGTAAACTACGTTTACTTTTATCTTCTACTGCACGCACTAGTTTGGATGCAGTTTTTCATGAATGATACGATACCATTTTCTATGAATGGAATATCTGAAAGTTAAATGTCAAAAAGTAGAGACTCTTGAAGTTTGGTCAAAAGGCATTAAAAAGACTTTGAGACTACGATCATGGTTATATCAGCTAAGACATGTTATAAGGAACATATTTAAGAACATCGTACGTATTACAATTCTATTAAACGTATCTGGGCAACTATTTAAAAATGTTTTTTTATTCACACCGTAGCCAACCGCAAGCATCATGGCATAACAGTCATCGATCACCGAGCTCATAACACGTAAAAGTTCCAACACTCGTTTCGCCATATTCACTACACCTTCTGTACACCCTAATTTTTCTCGCTCAATCACCAACTTTCTCAAGTTATTCCTTTTTTTTAGTGAGACACATCAAACGCGGCGACTTGAAAACGCTGTGCAGAAGGAAGACATACATCATATGACAAATGGTCTCTGCTACTTCACTTTTCTCCTGTGGCACTCCGGTGACTCTACCAACCGACCACACCAAATCCTACAGTAGCAACAAGCAAACATGAAACCAAAGCCAAACCGAACCACAACCGTGCCTCTATCCCCTACAATCTGCTCCTCACAAGGATCGTCGTTTTTGCTCGAGCACAGTGATAGATAACCAACGAGCGAAAGAGACCGCAAACGACACCGGTGCCGAAAGGGTTCACGGAAGAGAAGCCAACATCGGCAAGACGGACGGACAGATTGCGAGAGATGTGGAAAGAAACTGTAAATTGTCACATAAATCAATGTAAATTATTTCGATGCCTGTCTTCTCTCAACAGATTCATAAATAATTTCACTAAATTCATTTCATTTCTCGCTTCGCTTCTTCGTCAGGCATCCGTGTATTTGTGCCGGCCGGCCGTCTCGGCGTTTTTGTGTGCCGTTCCTGTCGGCACGGTGTCTGTGTGCTTGAATTCTGGTGGTAGACGACAGCTCGATTTGGGCACCGACCGACCAGACCGACCCCCGGACGACAGAGCAATCTTGTCGACAGGCCAAAAGAGCCGGCTTGAAATATGCTGTAAATGATGTCCGTGTTAGCCGTATGACCACATTGGGCCGGATTGCTCGCTTAATGTTTGTCGCCTGTCCTGCTGTCCTGGCTGATGATACGGATGAGGAATATAGGTAATCTGCTGAGAAACGAAATGAGTACATCAATGCGCTCGTGAGCTGTACTATTTTTTTACTAGATTAGCAAAGAGCATAAGCACAAGCGATAAGGAAACACACAAAAGTTCGCAAAGCTGGTATTGCCTTCTTTCTACTGCACTTGCATAATCATTTCAAAGAGTATCATTACGCCCACTTAGTGTTAGAATATGCTCAATGTTTAAAAAGCTGATTCATAACATCCAACACTCGTCATCAATAAAGCAAAACGTGTTGAAAAGCATCCGTGGCGACGTAAGGAAACAGCAAGCCATATTTTACATCCCCATCACGGTCAAAATCGAGTATGATGAATATGTTTTCTTTTTCACGTTCAAAATTTATGATCAAACCGTAGTCGGCAGGGCTATGACACCGCCAGAGATGCTACTCTGACTCAAAGTAAGATATTCCCCTGCACCGTGCTTCGTCTTGCCAGCGCCGTGACGAAACACGGTGTTGGTTGGTTATGAATAATCGGTGCGGTTTTCCGTGCCTCTTCGGTGGTCGGATAGTCAGCGCGGCTAGTCGGTATATAGCGACGGGGCCAATGTTTTAAAAGTGAGAAGTACACACTGCTTTCGAGTCGTGCTAGATACCGGGAAGATTTATACTGTTTGTCAAATCCAGACCTGCTACCGAGGGGCTCGAGCAGTCGTTGCTGCCCTGTGCTGGTGAACATATCGGGCCACATATCTCACGTTCCTTACAACGCAAACACACTCGCGTCCGGTGCCATCCGGGTCCATACGTCTTCCATACATGCCCTCCCCAGGCCGGGATTCGCGTCTGTTTGACAGAGAAGCTGGCTTCAGCTGTTTTTATTGCTCACTTAGTTACAAAACATCAATTGATATATGTTTATCTTGTTTCCTCGGAGAGGGGCTATCATTTTCCGCAATGTTCGCGTTATTAATCATGTGAATCGGGCCTATGTAGCGGATAGATGGTGTATCGAAATTGGTTCGTTTGCGGCACGGGGTACCACGCTAGGATCATCATTCATCATCACGTGAATGTGCAAAATTTTGCTGCATTTCTTTAGCAGCTTAGCTGAATGGGTATTTTTCGTATTTGTATCTTCAAAAATCAAGAAACAAATATCAAACGCCGAAGAAGAATACTTTAAATGGACTTAATTTACGCAACTATTACAGAGAGTCTCCTATGTCATGGGAGGATCGAGGATATACGAAGAAATAGAGAATACGTGTAGTAAGAATACAAAGGTAAATGCAACGATCAGTGCTTTATTCCAAGGTTTTTTTTTAAACATAAAGTCTCAAGAATATCTTCCATCTTTGAGTCGACTTCATTCACCCCGCTACAAATACTGTTGAATCACAATTCAACTGCCTTGCCGATCGCTATTCGATCAAACGAACGGAAATCTGACTTGTCGAATGGCGAAACCGAACGCCGGACTCCGTCAGGCGCTCGGTGGGAATGGTTGTAAATATTCATCAAATTTATTGCCGAACAGTGAATTCTGTAGCATCTGAAGCGAGTCAGCAAAAGCGAACCGAATGCGGGCAGCGCACGTGAAACAATCGAAACTTGTCGGTTTCAACTTGACTGACAGTGATATCCTGTCAAAGTGATCAAGGTTTATACATACATATTGCCGCTGGAATATTTTCCGGGCGTTCGATCGAGGGAACTAAGCCGAAGACAAAGCACGCCGCACATCAAATAAACAAAAAGCCACCAGTCGGGCCATCGTGGAGCGAAGAAACCCGCGCCGAAGAACGGGCTACAAATCTGGACCCAATTAAAATGTATCGGGCTAGGTTTCGTCGCAATTGACAGCGGTCACAATAAAAGCCAAACATTGTGCGGCCTCCGGACGCAGACGTCGCAGGATGAAAGGATCCCATCATTCTATCTCCCATTGCGATGGGATCCGTGATGCAAAACGTTCGGAAAACGGTCGAATCGTGCGGTGGCTGAGTGACGTTGAAGACGATTGATGGAAACCCGGGCAGCAAACGAATGCGGCGTACAGATGAACGCAAATTGATCAGAACACGGGCTATTGTATTTAAATTTTAAATTAGATATCGAACTTCAATGTCGCGCCATCTTTACCGACGTCACTAGGTGCAGGATGTGCGGACAGCTACGTTACGGAGTCAGCGTGATTGGGGCAATGGGTGCCATATCGATGGATCTTGGTTAACGTTTTGCAAAATGAGCCCCATGTAATGATCTTGTGTGCAATATTTTTTAACATTTAGTAGCCTTCAGCATTGAGAGTATACGCCGTACATTATGTTTCACTAGCGTGCAGATCAATTTAATTTTTAATATGCTAGTCATTAAAGCCGATCCTTTTTGTGCCACTAGCTCCTTTTTAACTGTTTATGAGCATGTATTTTGTCCAAAACATGCGTCCTATGGCTTAACACGTCCAAACAGGGTGGGTATTGAATACATTAAGCGAACACCAACTGCCACGGTTGACCTCGACTTAAACCTCCCATTTGCAGATCACTTCGTAACACACAAGGCATCCCAGCGAAGACCGTTTCCATGTCGGCTGGTCCTAGCCGTTCGCGAATATCTTACAGGGGGTTTGCTCGGATAAGAGCCTTTGTCATTCGATCCATCAATCTTACCGACCAATTGCCCGACCAACCGTTGACAACAGCAAGTAACAAAAAGAGCAAAAAGCTCAGGAGAAAAACATTAATTATATGTAAAACTGCTGCCTTTTATTTATTGTGTATGCCACTCTTCATTATATCTACCAATCATCGCGCCCGCACTGAAGGACGGCTGTGGTGAAACGAATGTAGTTGTCTGCATTGCACAGGAGCAAACAAAAAAAATACCAACAGATTAAACTCCAGAACGCGCAAGCCTCACGTGTTTGGCAAGGTACGGTGTCCACGAGAGATGAGGAAAATGAACGACAAGGTTAAAATCAATTCAAAACCAATGCTCTCGTCAGAGGGCAGATCTCTAGGAGCGAGCAAGGATGCGGGGAGCAAAAATCGAATCCCAGTTCAACTCACAGGATCACTCACACATGCTTCTGGGCGCACATGTTGTTCGTTTTGGAAATGGCCAGCCTGACATACGCGGTACGTTTGGCATTGGCACATGACAGGCGATGTTTTTTGCAACGTTACTCGCGGTGCAAAAGGAACGTGACGTTTGTGCAACGGCGGTGGTGAAATTCCGCCGTCGATCTGGAGAGTAAGAAAAATGCCCTCCATCCTCCGTGCAGGGCGCATTCATTATTCAACAGCAGCGTTACACGGTGGAAGGAAAAAATACGACTCTCCAAATGGGAACCATCGCTACCTCAGTTTGTCGTTCGAGTGGCAGCTTGCTCGATGTGTAAGCTCGTTTTTCGCTCAACTGACACCGTCCTACTAGATACTAGGCAGCACTTGCTTCCTCCTTCTCCGACGCTGGCTGTCATCGTCATTCCGAAGCACGCTGCACGACCGATTGCGACACCAAGAGACAGTTTGACTGATACCGAGATCTGCTGAAGCACCAACATCCGTCTTTTTGTAATGGTCGCTGACATTCGTTTAGCAAACCTCAACGCAAAACAGTGTTGTAGAAGATCGAATGAGAATGACACCGACAACCGTCGTTGGGACGAGAACGAACGAGTAGATTCCGCTACGGGCATTCGGGCGAGTCGAGCAACGTTTGGAATCGCTGCGTAGGATCCATATATTTTAGCACAAGCGATGAATTAGATGACGCTCTTGACACATGCACCTTGAATTGTGTTGACTGAGCTCTGCATTCTATGTATTACTACATAATCTATGGTCTTCCGATCCGAAAATAATCAATATTTTCTCTTCATGGGGCTACAATTTTAGATGATATAGTTACTCAAATATCAAGTAATATCTTAACTAACCTATTAGGTGACTCAAGAAACAGCTCGGTTTAAAAAAACAGGGTTTTTTTTTCGTTGTAATAGACACTTTACATACGAGTGTTATCATAATATTTAACTGTAGCCGATTTTTTAGCTTAATGTTTCATCCATAGTCAATGTGATAAACGAAATTAGCTCCGTCAGGCTTAATGTTCGCTTCGTTAATCTTCGAAACCATTTTATCTTCCCACAGCCCTACCGGAGAGACAACCAGGCACGATATAGGCACTCTTTCGTTAAATATGACAGCAGATTAGGTTTCATTAGCGTGCCGACGGCTAACAGATTTGACTACCAAATGATTACCAACACTTTGAATTGTAGTTTATCATGGAAAAGAAAATGTGTTTGAATGCTTGATTTTGTTTTCTTCATCATCGGCTCACGTTTAAACCTGACTTTCATGTGGCTTTCACGATGGTGAAAATGATTATCAAATCATCGGGCGAAGCTTCCATCCAAATCGATGCGTATGTGAATTTAGATTAGATTTATGTCGGTCGTTGTGTTGATCCCTCTCTTATACGTTGTTTGATACTAGGCGATGCAGCATTGGTAAAATATTCAAGCTGTGTTTTTATTCTCAGCCACGGCAAACAATCGGTTCAAAATACAGATATTAGAGAACCTCAATCACTACACTTAGAAAATGTGCTTTATAGCACCCAAATGGGGATAAAAGCGTTTTGTAATGCTTATAACAGAACGACAACTTTAATGCTTATCACGTTATGACAACTTATAATCCAAATGTATATAATATGTTTAAATGCATAATTGTGTACATGTACATGACAATATGTAAATTCATATCTATATAAATGCGTGAATATATGACGTATTTAATATACATGAAATCCATAAATTAAACGATCGTAACTTGGCTCTGGTGCCTGATATTGTTGTTTGATGCTCACGAATCAGCGGAACGGTTTAATCACGGACACGACGGTTAAATAGCCGTGCGCATCATGCCTAAAACTTAATGCCACAACGAAGAGCGATAGTGATAGTCGACACCTCGTCCATCTCCCCAGTCTCATCGGTGTTTGGAAACCCGCGATACGTCTACGAACGAAAAGGTTAATTGCACACATAGCAAATGCCGATAACGTTTAACGAATACGATGCTCGGAGGATGCGGATGAACGGCGGACGAGCAGAGAGCCCAAGCAGCAGTGAAGCGAGTGGACGAGCGAAGCAAATAAAGTGAGGCATAAATTATCTTAAGTGAAAAGTGAAAATTTATTTTACGACTTTTTATTAGTTTCAATATCCATTCTAGATGCCCGGGCTAGGATTTTACTTTGATATTTATGGCCGAAATTATACACGTAAACACATAAAAAGCCAGCCAGTCAGCAACCCAGAGCTGCTGGATGCTGAAGATCCACCGGTTCGCCTTTATCTATTCTTCTCTCTATAAATTTGGGATTATTTATATTGATGGCTATAACGATAATTCTTGCTCCCCTTTAGCTGGCGATACTTCTTCACTTTATACCACCGTATTTTTCTTTCGCTCGCGTCGCTGCCAGCGCTCCTGTTTGCTCTTATGTCGGAGCATACCAACCCTGGTTCGGGGCACGGTGGTTTTCATTATAGAACGTTTATCAGCCGGTGGGTCTGTCACGATCTCTTGCCCGCATTTTATTTCCCTCCAACAGCGTCGTTAGGAGCAACGTAAATTCGTACACATTTCATGGCTTACTAGCGACCAAAAACGATTGAGTGTAGGAAGAAGCAATAACATGACATAAATGTCTAACCGAAAACCGTCCTCGGTTTTTCGACGAAAACCGGCACAAGAGCTAGCACAACACGCCTTCACCTTGTAACCTGATACCCATGATGACGTGCAATGGGCGCAGCACACAAGATCAGGTGGCAACATGGGCTTGGTGGGGATGGCAGAAGATGAGATCAAATCACCTAGACAGGAGCGAATGACGTGTCGTGTATTTTATCTTTGGGCAGAGAGATATTTATGATGCCCGTTATGTCGATGGAACCGCTTTGGCAGTTGTTTGCATCAAATTAAGAAATTCTACGAGCGCCATTACTAAAAATAAGGTGTTGCTGGGACTGGTTAGCAATGAGTTCACATAGCCGCTATTAGCCGCTACTTAGTCCACACTTATACGCTGACTGCTCTGGCTTTGTGCAACCATAAGAATTCGTATTTATGTCAAGCTTGAGAAGAAAAAAAAAAGCACTCCGATATTCCCGCGCTAAGCGGTAAAAGGTACGGTTTACATTTACATATCTCCTTTACCCATTCGAGACATTTTCAACTTATGTTTCAGTGCCTACATTCGTGTGACCAATAAATCACACCATCCGTCTTTATCGAAAGTGGGTTCGGAGCGAAAAATTTCCATAAATCTCACATTCCAACCGGTACGATCAGGCGGGCGATCGAATGCGATTGTTTTAGGCCGCTTTGTGCCCTCTCCAATGAATGCGAGTGGGTTCCCGAAAAATCAAATCATATGCAAATGTGCGGCTTTGAATGGCTGTAAAACCAGCACGGTGGCTTTTTCCTGGCCCATTTGTAGCGTACCCATCTGATCGGCCAAACTCGGCGTGCCCAGGCTGCTCATCGGCGTCGAAGTGATAAACGAAATTGACGAAATTTTTGAATTCCTTCCAGGTAAAATGCGATGCAAATGGCGAAACTGAAATAGTCGGCTACATTATGTGGTATAATGAAACGATCGCCGCATGCTAATGAGTGATCGTTCGCTCAGTGTTATGGACATGTGGACCGGTTTTATTTGGCATTTCCATCAAAACAATGTTTACCAAACGTGCGTCGACATCTTTGGTATGAAAGGTGCGGTTCAAAGGCGCCAACGAACACACATTAAGTAGTAGCACAATAATGGATAATTTGATTTCCATGCCATCAAAATAATCTCGTTCGCCATCGTTGGTAAGAGGAGGCAGCGGCAAATATTTCACAATTGACACTTGAATGTTAACGATCGATTGACGCTCACGCGCCAGTCGTTCATAGCAAACGCGGCACATCGGCACTTTACCGCCAACATTAGCCATTCAAATCACACCAATACATGCGTTCAAGAACCACCAACGAAACCACTACCGGGCAGGGTTTAGAACAAAATAAATGACTACCAAATCTTGCTGATTCATGACAGCGGTTATATCCTCCCATTTCCTGTTCCTTTTGTCGGTTGGTTTTTGGGATCTATTTTTCTCCCCCGTTTTTCGTCCCTGGTTCGCTCCTGGACTGGGCGCTTGGTAAGCGATTGTACATCGTACTTACCTCACATTTCCTTCCGTATCTATGCCATTCGATCTGCGTGCCCGGAACACCTCCCCTGCATTGTCCCTACCACCCGGGCAGAATGATTAATGGCGGTCCATTATTACTGTAACATTTCGTCGATAATGTTTTGGCTATACAAATTAGTTCAGCATGACAATCGGCAGTTTTTCTCACACTAGCAACATAGAAGATGCCTCTCGAGCCGCCTGGCCAGCGGATCATCTGCCGGTGTGAGTTCGAATATCGTGGCGTCATCATGCATTATCCATCACCATGATGTAACACGACATCCCGGCACTATTACGATCCACACCAAACACTACCGTCATTTATTATCATGTTAAGATTTGTGAAATGATTTTTTTGCATGGCACTACGGTTCTTATTTATAGTTCCTTCATTTTTCACAGGCAGTGGGATATTTCAGCGCCTCGTTACCATCAAGTTTTGGCCAAACATGGTACGCACTACCCTGTAGTCTAGCAATCTAGATAAGTGTAGTATTGATCGATTAATAATTTACAATCGCAGGTTTGAGTTAGCCAATGTGTTTTTCCGCTATGATGTGATTTGTTGTACTTGTACGTAAATGCAATGTGACACGAAGCGTAATCTTACCATCGGTGTTTGAGACTTTCAAACCACATACAGTAATGCGATCTATCGTAATGATAGCTTCTGTTAGTCCATTTATCGCCCTACCGTCGTAATGTACTTTCATTGCCTTTGCAACAGAACGGAATACCAAACACAATGACTTTCAACAGCTTTTTCCTCTTCAAAGAACATCAAATTAATTATGCCTTACGTGCTACTGCACGGTTCGGTAATCCGTTTGGCTACCGTTTCGTTGCGGTAGCGGCATTAATCGTCTTTGAATGAGCTTAGCTGGTTGTCTTGGCTTACTTATCGCATTTCCTCCTGCTTCCATGGTTTGGCTCACGTAGAATAAACCAAATCGGCTTTTTGATGTTCCAAGCATGACGAGTGAAAATGTCAAAAAAGAATTAAGAAGAAAAAATGCCTCCATGACGCGGCAGGCATTAAAAGAGAGTTCTTTTTCTATACCGCCTGGTAAAAACCAATGTGGCTTGCGTGTGCGCGGGTGTGTGCGTCTGTTTACAATGTTATTGTTTTTTTTCTCTCTTTCACTATCCAGTTTGATTGACAGCCGTTTTAAACAATTTATACTACCGTTTCGGTTCGGTTTTAGATGTTGGCGATCTGAGCACTCTGCGGCTCGCTGGCATTTCTGGCGTGATCGCAGCCAAACGATCGTGCTAGGTAGGAGCGAGATTTTCATTCGTGTTTACACTTCCACTTTTTTCACTTTTTTGTTTTGCTGTTTTCTCTACAATTCTCCACCAAATGTCTGAAGGACTAATATTGATGGATCGATGAATATTCGACGTTCAACGGTAGAACAGATCCTGGAACACACGAATTTTGTAAATTCTACGTAACTGTGACCTGTCACATTAGGCTTGTTGCTTCCATGATATTGTTATTGGAAAATGAACATAGAAATTTGATAAACAAAAAGCTGCAAGACACACTCCCTGATCATGAAATAATCCGCGTCTTGCGGAGCTCGTGAGTCTATTCAACACACTTGCTCAAAGTTGCTCATTCAAGTTCCAGGTTAAGTGAAGATTGATGAGTATGAAAAGCCGGCTAGATACTGTTGAAGTTCATAGCAGGCAAGCAAAAAAAAAACGCGCAGCACTATGAAGATGAGCATCAGGGCATAGGCGATGATGCAAAGCAGATGGCATAGATTTGAAACATGCAAAAAGGACCCATCAGGCGTCATTTCTACTGGATATAGAGAGCTGCAACATCAACGAGAACTCGCCAACATCAATAGCAAAAGTGAACCGTGAACAGTGAACAAGAAGCAAAAACGGCTCGGCTTACAAACTTTTGTTGACTCAACACTCTCATCCTCCTTTTCTTCTTCTCTTTCCTTCTTTCTTTCTCTCTCCACTTATCTCTATCTTTTACAAGGCGACTATACCTGAAAATGACACCCGAATAACGAAATGATTAATGATCTTGAGTACGGAGTCCGCTTTTCAACTGCTGCTTTGGCTGACCCGCTCAGCCGTGTCCTTTTTCGCCACTCCTACAAGTAATCATGACATTGCGGAACCAGCCTTGTGGACGAAAGTGGGTACGAAAAAAACGACAGGCAACGACGGCCTCAAAAAAGCGTCGTGCAAGAAGGACTACATTTGTCTTGCGTTGCCTCATTTTTCATCCATTTACTTCGGGCCTGCTTCATTCGGTTGTCAGATTTTTCCGCATCCTCCTCGGTCCGTCTATCAGTTTTACGTTGCCACCCCGAAGGACCACCTGCTATCTGAATCTGGACACTTTGACACTGTTATTATTCACTCCCAAACAAAACAGAAATCCTTCAACACGTTAACGAGAGCTTCGTCGCTCAAGCCTCATTGAGCCATATTCCTACCCAAGCGCTTAATACAATCCTGAAATCGAGAGCACCATCAAACAAACTACCGAAATGCCACCAGCGGAACAGACAGCCTGATCAGATTTGGTTTTTATCCTACTCTATATTTTGTGTCCAGGCCATTTTTTGAATGCCCAATGGCAGTCTAATCATATCCTTCCCTGTCGATCCTTCAGCATGGCTTTCACTCCGAGCCAAGGAAGGTATGCATGGAATAAGCCATCGAAGAAACAGTCATCAATAATATTCTATACCACGATGGTTCACCGATGATTGATGAAAGCACCAAAAAGTGTTCGTAATTCACTTTCCGTTCCGAGCATTCTTTATAATCAGGTAATAGGTAACATTATTGAGAAACGGTCATTAGCCATTAGTGTTGGTGATGGAAAACCTTTTAATGGGATTCTCCAAAGCATGGTTACTGCTACAGAAACACTGATGTTGTACTTCGTTCAAAATGAATGAAAGACTATCCCGTCGCGAAAGCTTCGCATGTTTCGCATAGTGTTTAGAAGCCGAATCCAAATCGCTGGTATGCTTCTATTCGCTGTTCTGACTCATTATCGAATGTGCCTAGACACATACATAAAGATCTATAAATTCATGTGTATTCTTAACTAACAATGCGCCATGATTTACACCCAAGAGCTCTTTCTCACGACGAGGCCGAATGGATTACCAGAACATCCGATGTGTGCCGCCGACTGACGGATTTATTTATTTACATACCGAGTGGCGGACCGTGATGCCGACATGCCCCGGCAGCTGGTCCTGTCGCTATGATTAGAGCGCTTTACGCACGCACCGATAAATGTGAAGCCAAAGAAAGGGAAATACGGTTGCTTTGATGTTGCGTTATACGTTACGTCTTAACATGACAAGTGATGGCAAATGTCAAAATTGTGTACGTATCTGCACGACCGTTAAAGCTTTGCCATAGTTTTAAAGTGGTAAACAGTGACTATGATTTCTACCCATTCCACGGCGCTTGGTTTGAACCGGTAATTTGTCTACAGAAGAATTTGAAGGACTTTCACGGGTTTGCTGCGAAGTGATACTGTGAAACAAATAGTCGTTTAGTGTCGTTCAACTTAAAACTGTGAAGGCTTGGATTTGTCAGTCAGTGCGAGATAAAATCATTTGCCATGAACGATGTAATCTTCAACCCTCTCTACAAAAGTGATCTTCGTGTAGTAAAAGTGGGGTGGAATTCACTCCAGTAGCGATTAATGTAAATTACCACCTGCAGTGATTATTGGCGTAAGGCATTCAGCGCAATGAGTACTGCTAATACCTTGCACACACTTGCATCTTCCGGAAACACTATAAGCAGTCGTAGACAGAAGTCATACCACAATGAATAAGTAAATCTTAAACAAAACAAGCAAACATTGCGCCAAAGCTGTGTAGAGTTCTCGGTAAGCAATACTGCTGCGCTTTGAAATGCCTATGACCAGCTCAAACGAAACACTTTGAAAGGTAAATAAATCGTTCAAATCTTAATTTGCATACGCATAAGCATGCTCAGTAGAATATCATTCTTTCGCAGTATTCTTTCTGCGGGTCAAAACCCCAACGAACGTTGTTTAACAAACGGTAAAGATATTTTTCTAAGAAAGAACTGTTGACTATTTATTTAATCTTGCCCTACGTTATATCTTCATGTTCAATCTTGATGCTTTTATCTTGACAAAATGCAAACATAATTATATATATATATATATATATATATATATATATATATATATATATATATATATATATATATATATATATATATATATATATATATATATGTATATATATATATATATATATATATATATATATATATATATATATCACATAAAAAATATTTATTTTATGTTTATGTATAATCGTAAAATACGATAGTGAGAAGCCAGCTTTTAGCATGTGACAAGGTTTTTCGGCAGTATCATTAGCCATGAACATTAACGGAGGGTTGAATGCGTACGTAAGATTGATGATAAAATGAAAACTGCACAGAAAAAGTACCCCCGGCAAAATTCGCACGCAAAACCACACCGAAACATGGGCAAAGATTAGTCAATATTCTTCCTGAGCCTCGTTTATTACAACATATCAATCAGTCAAATGGCAGCAGGGTGGGTATCAAAACACTCATTCATCATTCTCCTAGCGCTGTTTAGACTGGGACCTGACGAACCACGGAACTTTACGCCTCCCATATTGGGTCGGTTTGTTTCTACGGGTCCTGTTCGTGTGTGTTCGTTTGGTTGAGGAGGGTGCATGTGCGAGCCTAATGTTTGTGGTGGATAAACCAAAAAGAACCACACGTTGGAGTACATTTCCAAGTATCGAGTGAAATATTTGGTGGTAAAATTCTGTCTAGTTGGTTTTAGGTCGCTTGGAATATATATATTTTTTCTCATTATTTCATTGATCATTAACGTCATCGTCGTCATCGCTCCTAGCCTGTGCTAACAATGACGTGGAGAAACGATTGCCCCACCACTGCGAGGTGGTCGGAGGTGCAAAGGCAATCATTCATAGTCAATCGTCCGTTTCGACAGCGAACGTCGCCAGGCTGGCGTTAACTTCAACCATTACAAACCTGGAACGGGAATGCAAACACTTCCGTTTCTACCAGCAACACAGCACACTCGTAGAAAATCAGAGAAAAAGAGAGAGACTTCTATCATGACGTGTTCTTATTATCGGATGCAATCCAACAGCTTGTTACTTTTTTTTTAAAAAACATTTAGTGTCCAAGATTGAAGCAGCAAAAAGCGCAGACAAATGCAAGAAATCGAGCAAGGAGTGAATGGTATTTAAAAATACGTTACATCAGTCACGTTTCCGACGTCATTGGATTCCTCCCTTGTTTGAAAAGATTTATCTTTTCGGTTGAACGCCAACGATTGTAATAATTTGTAATGTAATTAACTAAGTAGCGTGAGCAATGATTTATCACCTCGCTTTACTGAGCAACTAGCGCCAGCCTGGTGTTATGTTTAGAAGTGAAAATCAACTTCGAGATGTTAACGATTAGTAAATATGTGGCAATAAGTTTAGCAGTTCGGCAAATTTGTTCTACGACCATTGGCACAACTGGTATGCTTCAAGGAATATTATTACCATACGATTGATAATTGACTTCACACACTTACGTGTCAATGTTTCGTGCAAGCGTGGAACACGGTTGAGGCATTCAACAAATAAATAAAATTCTTGTCGTGAAAAAAACTATAGCCACGAAAAATAAAACTCATTGCACGCACAAATGTAAGGGGTAAAGCTTGCATGAAATTTACGTTCATCGCCTTATAATATTCCTTAACTTGTAGTAATAGAGTATTGATGAATCATTTTAATGGCATGAGATCAGTTTCGAACATAATTTTCGATCTCAACGGTGGGGCCAATGGCCGACATGATTTATGGACATTTTTCACATTTCTTGTCCTGCTTATACCAGGCATACTCGGGTAAGTTGCATTGAAATCAGATTCAATATTTAGTTTTACCGAATTGTTTCTCACGAACTTATACATTATAGGTAACAAGAGTACCTTTCCATTTGTTTCAATATTATTCTCTTTATTTTTTCTACATACTGGAAAACAAACTAACTTAGGTTTGAGCAGCTAGAAGTTAAAAAAATGATTGGGACAAATTTCGCAATCCGTAGGTAATTGTAACGTTTTAATGTTATCCGCAGGCCATGGGAAAACAAAACCAATTTACACAATATTTATTTT
The DNA here is from genome assembly GCF_943737925.1 of Anopheles nili. NCBI lineage: Eukaryota > Metazoa > Arthropoda > Insecta > Diptera > Culicidae > Anopheles > Anopheles nili. The sequence continues at coordinate 36,788,031 of NC_071292.1, forward strand.
GAAAATTTAAAAACAACTTTAAAGAAAAAACCAAATGCGTTGCTTGACACAATTCTCGATCAATTTTGTTTACATAGCATTGAATTTGTTGAAAATAAGAAACGATCATTTGGTAACAATCGATCTAGCGTTTTGGGTTAGACGCAAAGTATCAAAACATACACCGGTAAAGATTCCGTCAACAGTTCTACATTTTACTATGGTTTTTATGATCAAACTCATAAGATCGGTACATAGTCCAAACAAGATGCCTGTTAATGTTGCTCACAGTGTAAATATCTATGTTGAGAATCACCCAATCGGCAATCTGAACAATCCTCCGATTGTATTTTCTCTTCCGCTCGTTGTTTGGATGTTATTTATGATGTCATGCATATTCCAACGATTTATTTATCTTTCCGCGCTATTGCTCCTCAACTACCAGTGCAACCGTAGAATAATTTATCTTTTATAAGAATATATGCATATTTCGCTTCTCTAACCACACCATAATAATTGTGACCCCTTCTGTCGGCTAGACTCGATGAACTGTTTTTGCTTCCCCTCGTGGTACAAAATAGTTTTCGTATGGTAATGAAATGGTGTAATTTCATGTGTAAACCACTTCCAACACGTCCGGTTGCTAATCCCTACTGAATCAAGCATTCGAGAACTGGTTGGTGAAAGAAAAAAAACGAGCGCTTTCCTTGCTCGCTCCCCTAGACCTTTGGCGTAAATTATCTCCATTGACGGCGATTTCTCGTTACTCTCTCAACCGTCGCTGATTCCGCCAAACGCATTACGGTGTTCCAAGAAAAAGCTAGCCCAACAGCGAAACCGGTACGGCATTCAAACGTGCAAGAGATAAAATATTGAATTACTTGTTGCTAGCGTTTTGAAATCGGAATCACCACGGAACCAACGAGCTGTGACCACACCGGGGCCCCCTTTATGGGAACTAATTTACTAGACGACTGTACGACGACGGGTTGCGGTAGACCGCAGTATAGAGAGAGAGAGAGAGAGAGAGAGAGAGAGAGAGAGAGAGAGAAAGAGAGAGTGTACAAATCACGAGCAACGAGAAAAACAAATTCATAACTGTCCGTTCGGGGAAAAAGTGGTGCCAGTGTAATAAATTATAGAAATTATCTCCTGATGTACTTTTAATGCAAATTATCAAGCAAAATATGCGATAAATGCTCCCCGCGAAACGTTACTAATGATCGAATCGTTTAAAAAAGATTCTGCATATAAATGTTCAAAAATGAGCGGCATGTATAAAGTGTGATTTACGAGCGGAGCGTTGAATTGTGCAATTGGTATCCGATCGTTTGTGGCAGTGCGATATCACGATTGAAACTTCCAGACAAAACGATTGTTTCGAACGAGCCATAGTGAGTGAGGCGCCCCTTTAAAGGTTAGCAGCAGGTTCGAGAGCTGCAATTTATTGCTGCCCGCTCATTAACTTAGTTCGCACTATTTCCATTAATAACAGCAATGTTACAGCTGTTCAATAAGCCCGGTGTGACACATCATTTGCATCAAGGTATGGTCACTGCTCGACGAGGGACATAAAATCGATAAACTGAACTTAATTAACGCTTCGCAGTGCAGAAATCATAAATAATGCTCCAAAATGAATGATAGTGGTCGTGGTTACAAATTACTTACAATAGCACATCCAAAACCAGTTCAGCGCCGCATGCATTAAACATACGGCCATGTGTGCCACCGGCACTGGCTCGCGTTCGCCTCGTTCCTTTCCGAGGGTCAGCTGAGCAAAGGGGGCCCACAAATGCATGGGCGCATGCAAAACCGCCGAAGGTTGCTAATTTGCATAGGCCATTTTCGTTCGAACCAACAGCAAATGACACATTACAACGCTTCATACAAATTTCCGCTCACCGGCGAGTCCCGCGTGCCGTGCCCGTGGTCCGTAAACATAGTTATAAAAGCTGTTCGGCTAACAACCATATTGATTAATGATCCTCCCGATCGTCGGCGTCGCTGTCGTCATTCGCGAAGTGTGTTTGTGGCAAGAAAACGAGTAGTTTGCAAACCTCCATCATTCCGCCGCATCCGTTTGAGCGCCCGGTTATGCTTAGCCGGCCGCGTTTGTGTGCGCATAAATTTATCGCTCATGAAGGCTATGTAATGTCACACTCATTAATACGCAGCCTTCCCACCGGTGCGCAGCAACAACAGGTGAGTAAATTAGCAAATAGTTTATGCACATTCTCCCACCAAGTGGCCGGGGACTGCTGCTGTCTACTTTTTGCCGGCTTGCGGCTTGCGTACCATCCGAACAACCGGTATTCCAAGCCACGGTGCGTCTCAGGTGTGTGTTGGCCGAACCGGAATAAAAAATATTATACATCGCACCACGCTCCGACGCGTATGAGCATCGAGTGAGCTTTACGTGCCGATGCCTAGCGTTTGCTTATGCACTTACTTTTGCGGTCGCTGTTGTCTGTGTTTCTATTTACGTATGCAAACGGTGCATGATTAAAGGCATTCTTCATGCGACTAGTCATGTCATGTTTCTTCGTTGTGCGCGAACACGATAAACGTGTCGGTGCGAGGATATCGCGATAAAGTGACTCTGCGTGTCTTCCGTCGCTTCGCTGCCTCAGTTTCGAATGGCCTCCGGTGTCGCTGGAAAGAATTAACGGCTGTCAGAGCTGTCAGTTTCCCGCCCATTCAGTAGGAGCCGCTCTTGCGGCTAAAGGCGGTGCAAAGGCGACCCGGGTGAAAGGGGCCCCTGCCGTGGTGGGGCAATTTACATCCAATCATGGTCTTCGCTACAAATCGCACGTGCGTTTGCCGCACACAACTGAGCGGTAATGAAGATATACGTCGACAGATCGCGCCGTCCCATGGGCAGAGCATCCCCTCGTCAGACGATCGATGATTCGATCGAAACAGATCGTTCATCGTTAGTCGCTGATAATGCGAAGTAAAACTAATATTCCCAGCGCTTCGCTTCCAGCAGGCGCCAATGAGCAAAACCAGCGACACAGGCAACGATCGCGATATGGAGGGTAGATCGTGTCCACGATCAATATGCATCGCCGGTGAAGCCAGATCGGAGTCTTCTAGCTCGCTTGCGGTGTGTTTGAGCGCTGTGTTTTTAATCGGTTTTTCGATTTCACTTAACTAAGAATGATCGCGGCGGCGATTAAGAGCTGTCTGTGCGCGGTCCGGTCCAACCAACGGGCGAGGGCTATAAATTATGCGAATGAAGTTACAAAAGAGTAACAACCGTAGATTATCTCGACCGGCCGACGCTCGCAGCACCCGTCGTCGACCGTATCTTGAAGGTCTACCCATAATAAACCACATCCTCGCCCTCCTCTACGAGGACCATCTCGTCGGCCGGTTTGGCTCCCCGAGTCATTCCTTTTGGCCGTAAACGCGATCGCTGATCGCTCCATTCAACGTCGCCATCGCCATCATCATTCCCGCCGTCGGTCGGAGTACCTTTTTAATGTATTCAACACAAACATATAAATTAATTTATACTAATTAAAACCGTTATTAAAGCGAATGAAGTTTCTATTTTGTAGTTCCTACAGCGCTGTGGAGGCAGCACCGGCAGCCGATCACAGCGAACACGGCTGAGCAGGAGGAATCCCCGTCACAAGCGGCGAAAAAGACGAAGAAACAAACATCCCCAGCAGCGGCACCAGGGCTAATAAGAACTCTCACCTTGCGGGTGCTGAGAGCCAATCGCCGAGACACACTCCACGAGTGAGAAATAAAAGAAATACAACGGAACGAAGCGAAAAAAAAAGACTGTCGATAAAATTTACGATACACCATAAAATACAAATATTTCACGTAATTTGATATTTCTCCAAGTTCATCTATAAACGTAATGAGGCAATTAATTATTCCTGTTTTATTGGGGAATATATTTTATTTTGTCATAAATAAAGACACGCTGCTGAGCTAAACGAGCCACGGCGAGCATTCATTTTGTGGTGTTGCTGCTGCTAGTGCTGCTGGAGCTGGTGCGAGCTTGCTGGTGTGTATCTTGGGCGCTGCTATTGTACGTGTGATGTGTTAGCAAGTATGTGTGATATACAGCAAGGAGCAAGGCAACCCGAAACGACTGTTGAACGAGCAAGAGAGATAGAGAGAGAAACCGAAAGAGAAAGGCTGATATTTTAGAGCGACAAAGAGGGCGAACGGACGTAACGTAAAAAAGAAAAACACCCCATCCCCAACCAACAATCGACCCAGTGGGAGTTATGTTTATATAGCTAGCAAGAGGCGGCTATAAGAAATGAGAGGCAAAAACCACGTAAATGAGCGACGATGAAACGATTGGAATGGCCCCTACCGAGGCCAAGACGATAAACTTAAGCAGCAGAAAAGGAGCGACCATTTCGACGGAAATTGCTGTTTCCAGCTAATAAAACCCACCGCACACTCCGGGAGGGTCGGGTGAAAACCAAACGACGTCCCTTCCGTCGGAGGAGACGTCCGGACAGGCGGTGAAAGGATTGTGCTCGTGGGTGCGAGGTTGTGCGTGCTGCGCGCCTGGGTACACATTGGTACAGATATTCACACCGAGGGTGTGCAATATCATGAATTTTACAAACAAAAATAATTCCGATGGCAACCTGTGGCACGATCTTCTGGCATCGGATATTATTTAACATCGCCTTATATTAAGCGAAGCAATAATAAATTTGTTTTATTTCAACTACAACTTTGTTCAATATGCTTCATTTCAGTTTCAACTTCTTTCGGTTGTACTAAAATATTCACATCACATTTTCCGATCGGAGTTCTACGCACAGTTTCGGCACCGATAGTGTAAAACCCCCCATATCTTCCCTACTGGCGAAACACATGGTGAAGATGAACGAATCAAAAGGGGTCTGAGCTCGGGTGAGATCGATCTCGCGCACGGTTGCAGTTACGGTTGACAGGACGAATGAATAAGCACTTTGATGGGCCATCGCACGATAATACATTATACCGGCTCCAAAAGAATGGCTCTGTCGATGGCGGTACTTTATTGGTAGGAAAAATGATAGTCACTCATTAATCTTCGTTTGTGTCGAGGAAGAGCCAGTGACAGGAATCCAATTGCCGTTCGTTTTGGTGACAACGTTGCGACGTTCGGTCGTTCGTTCGTTCGTTCGTTCGTTCATTCTTCTCACACCATTCACCGCTGGTGGGTTGTAATGGAGGAGCTGCGGAGAAGATCAGTGATTTGTACTAATTGAGTTGAAGATTCAAGTTTTGCACGTTCCTCTTGTAGCTAGTTAGCTGGTTTACCGAATGCTTATTTCACACGAGCCATTACAGACTAGCAGTTTCAATGCACAACTGTATGGCACTAATAATAGCACTTTTTTCATTGTCTGACATTTTGTAAATGATAAAACTCTTGGATTTATGTTATTTGTACATGTTTTATCGATTAATTTCTATCATGTTTTATCTGGTAACTAGAGATGCTAATTAGTGTATTGTTTCCTATAGGCTATGGACAGTTTTTAACTATGTGTAAAGAGTGCCTTTAGGAATACGATTTACTGTATCTTTTATGCCATTTGACAACATTCAGTCAAACGTTGATAAATATCAACTCTACCCAGCTCATCACACGACATAGTTTTACCACATTTATCAACCAAATGAACCACATCGGCTGGCAATGGAGGCAACGTAGCTACTGCCAGTTGGCGAAATAAACTAAATGAGCTATTATATTTCACGCCACTTGAGGTCGCACGCACTACTGTTATAGCGCGTGGGAAAGCGAGAAAAAGTTGACAGCTTCTTCTGCTGTCCGCAGCGCACCCACAACAACGTGATTCAACGCAAGGCAGGCACGGAAGCACGGTTGTGAATAGTGGATGAGTTATCATTATTTGTCCCATGGCAGTTCCTTTTGCAGTTTTGTCGATCATGACGCTAGAATCTGATACGCTTCGCTGCGCAGGAATGTCCTTCTCCGTTCCTCGCACTACATGGGATAGAAACAAGATAAGCCAATGGTGATTGGGTGTAATGAAATTCAGTTGGCAGTAGTTAGTGGCGACGTGACTGGAATAAATTGTGCCCAAAACGATACTGACGGTAATGCATTAGTTACGCGCTGCGCATCGCTGAAATGGCAGCAGGCAGCCGTCACAAGCATCGTTGAAATGATATTTCAACGAAAAACGTTTGACGCTCACTCGCGACGTAGTAAATAATCGGACAGGTGGATTCGAGACGATGACGACAAGCTAACGAGATGTTTATGGATAGCGGGATGTGAAGAGACGGTTTTATGTTGAACCGTCACTTAGTATATGTCACGGCAAACGTACCGTGCATACACCGAGGTTGATTCGAAGAATGAAGCAAGTAAATCATGTAACTATTTTGCATACTAAAAATGTTGTATCTGTTCGTAATGCTACCACACAAACTACACTTGAACGAGGTAAATGTACTTAAAATTGAAATTTTATACTACTTTATGATGGTTACATAAAACGTATTCTTTAGCTTCAAAGTTGATGAGTTGTTGGCTAATACATTAATACATAGCATTTTTGTTCAGCATAACGGCTAGCCATAAGAGAGGAATAAGAGTGCAGTTATACACCATATGTAAAAAAAATTCTAAATCTAAATTTCTAATTCGCCATCACCGTCGAGCATTTTCTCTAAGTTAATGTAATAAAAAGGACGAAGTGATACGTTAATATTAGATAACTTAATACGAAAACGTGTTGTTCACCTGTTCACCCGTCTTGTGCAATTTAAAGCAACATCTGTTTGAATAAATGCTAATTAGGAATAAATTTCATCTAAATTTAGCTGGTACAAAATAGATTGCATGTTCTGTCTTGTAGGTCACTCGAGTCAGAAGACTTAATAGTAAAAAGTAAATAAATAAATAAATAAACAGTTGCCTACGAAACAAAGATTATTTCATTTTTTGTGCACTTTTTATTTATACTTTTTTATCATGCATGCTGCCAACATCACACGACAGGATTCACTGGGTGTCTTTGGAGTGGTGAAATGTGGATGCTCATAAATTTTACCACTCGCTGACAATAATGCTGCAAACTCCCATCCAGTCTCATGCATCATGGGCTCAGGTCGTGCTAGCTATAATGATTATTCTACTATAGTTACTTTGTCTTTCGAAGATTGTGCCTTTGTCGGCATCTAACCACTGTAAGAAGTATCACCGTCCTCGTTCTCGTACTACAAGGATATCAAAAAGGCAATCGGGAGCAGTTGGCACGAACTTGAAGGAAATAAATTTTCCTACGGGTGGCTTATGGACGCTCATAAATTCAAATTATTCGTCAACTGTCGTCCAGGGCTGTGTCTGCTAAATTTGCCCGTTTGTCCACGTCGCTGCTAACGCGAATTGTGATTTTTTGGACTTGTGAAAATAACACCTTTCCAAGCAGTACACACAGCTTTCCTTTTGTAGGCGACAATTCTGATGTGCAGGGAAAGTTTTTCGTTTCTTAACAGGTCATAAATAACGTATACCAACGAATTTTTAAGCCACAAAACTGTCACATCAGAAGATATGCTTGATGAAGTAGGTTGATCAAAGTCCAAAAAAATACAATAAATGTCACTTAACTAATTTATTGGAAATTGAATGTACAAGATTTGAAATTTTATGGCATAAAAATCATTGGTCAAGACGATAACAATTTTCAACTAAATACTTTTGCATAATTTAAATAATATATTGAATTATATATATATATATATATATATATATATATATATATATATATATATATATATATATATATATATATATATATATACATATATATATATTATATATATATATATATATATATATATATATATATATATATATATATATATATATATATATATATATATATATATATTATATATATATATATATATATTTATATATAAATATATATATATATATATATATATATATATATATATATATATATATACATTGAAATATGTATATATATATATATATATATATATATATATATATATATATATATATAGACATATATATATATATATATATATATATATATATATATATATATATATATATATATATATATATATATATATATATATATATATATATATATATATATATATATATATATATATATATATATATATATATATAGACATATATATATATATATATATATATATATATGTATATATATATATATATATATATATATATATATATATATACATATATATATAAATATATTTATATTTATATATATAAATATATATATGTATATTTATATATATATATATATATATATATATATATATATATATATATATATATATATATACATATATATATATATATATATATATATATATATATATATATATATATATATATATATATATATATATATATATATATATATATATATATATATATATATATATATATATATATATATATATATATATATATATATATATATATATATATATATATATATATATATATATATATATATATATATATATATATATATATATATATATATATATATATATATATATATATATATATATATATATATATATATATATATATATATATACATAATGTATAACTCGCGAACAACTAAGATTTGATTTGATGTTATTTTGCTTGGAAATTCCTGTTTACAGTGAAATGCATTTAATTTGACTTATTTTCTTTTCTATTCAAGGTAGGAATGCTGATTATTTAGTACAGTAGTATCGTGCACTTAAATAAAGTGCTACTAAAAGAAAAAATGGCATGTAAAATTTACACGTTTTCAGCACATTCTACTTGAGATCAATAAATGCTACAATCGCCACACACTTTTCACACCAACCAACTATCGAGCATATCGCCGCAAATAGGTCAGCAAAAACTAGCAAACTTGTACGCCAGTACATCCAGCCGTATCACCATACTAAGTACCGAAGTGGCGAGTGTGCCTTCGTGCAAAATTTATCGCTCCAAATGATGTATGATTATTATCAGATGGTTCCATACGAATGGCTTGACTTTAATGGTATCATTTTAATTTATGTTTTTATTATGGTTCCACATTTTATGGCAGGCCATTTTTCAACGCAAAACTACCATTAACTCGCACCCTCCCGTTTCTGGTGCTTTTAAGTATAAATAACGAGGGCACAATTTCATAGTTGCTGATGCTTTATGTGGCGTGCGGCAAGCGCTACAGTAATAATGCACAATTTGATACATCGCAACATTCAATCGACAGCATGGTTTCGTGTGGTGTTGCTGTCGCTTTTTCCTTCAAAACCCATCGCGAACGTTCGCTTACCATTGAGAGTTAAACTTGGTTTCTGTCCCATTTGGTCGTGAGAGCTAAACGGGACCAAGCAGCGGCATGCTCACAATTTGGTGTCCATCGTAACGTTCATGTTTTCCGGTACTCTGATACTGCGTGAAGCGGTCCACACATCGTAATATGCAGTTTTGGAAATGCGCATCGTCAAGGGGGTTGAAAAAGCGCGCCAAAAGTGCTCCACGAGGCGGCCATAACCATTTTCCGCCGAAACCAACACACAAAGCACCGGGCAAAACCATCATGGCGGCCCGTGTGAAGAGCGCGCAGGTTCCTTCGATGTGCCGACGGCGATGCTCGCGACGTGGGCCATACGAAGACACTACCACAACGGTAGTGATCGTACTCGCGAGATGGACCCACGAGAGTATGCCAGAGTACAGTGGAGAGCACAAGTAGTATAAAATTACTGTCCGCAGCGACTCTCGCGACAAAATTTATCCTACCGGAAACCGGTACAACCGAAAGCACGTGTCGTTTGTTTTCATGCTACTTTGCAGAACTACACGCATTTAGATTTGGTTTGGCACATCGAATATGAGACTGTTTCTACTCGTCACACTAGCTCAATGCAGGTTCGGGTGGTTCTGGTGCAGGACGTGGTCGATATTAGCTTGCTCAAAATAGCAACATAAAGTAGTGGCTTAACTGTGATTGGAACTGGCGAAAAAATAAGTTCTAACTAAGCATCTGTTCGGACTGCAATAAGTTATATTTCAACGCTTACACATGCTGCCCCTTTAAACGAAATGTTCTCTTAAGTTTGTACTATGCTTTACCACCGGTAAATCTATCAAGATTTGTTGTCGCACATAAATCAGTGTGGCCCTTTCATGTGACACTTCAGCCAGAATTTAAGGCGATGCTGTGTAATTAATGAAGAAAAAAAAACAACACCCTTCAGGAACACCTCATAATGCACGAATGCTAGCAACACGAGTGCCAATTATTAACCTTTATTGGTGCAATGGTAGCAGCAATTTGGCAAGCTTAAAAAATTAGAGAGATCTTACGTCGCGACCATAAGTGCGAACGATAATAATAACGAAGCAAAGAAATAAAGAGACGGAAAACGTTGCAGCACAGAAACAAAACGCCAACGGTACGAGTAAGGGAAAAAAGCAATATAATGGTTTAATTTGCATAACTTTAACAAAATGTAGATTTATGACCTCTAAAGTGATATAAATCTAGCTCAGGGGATTATATGGCAGTGATTTATATAGTTTTTATTCAGTTCGGCACGTTTTTTCTTCGCTCTCTTGCCAACCGGAGCTGGTTTGGTCTGAAGTTGGGAGTAAAAACCGACAAAAATGAAAACAGCACACACGGGAAGGGAGCCGGCTTTGGCCAGAGAACGAAAACACGAGCGAGGTAGAGCGAAAATAGGAAAAATGAATCCATACATAAGAGAAAAGCCGGGACAGAGAGAGAGAGAGAAAGAGAGAGGGACAGAGATTGAAATAAGCAATCCTTCAAACAAAGAAGAAAAGAGACATAGAGCACAGCAAGGGATGAAAGACATTCAGAAAATGAACAGTGCAAAAAGGAAACAAAAGGAGTGACCTGGTCCTAGCTAACACTGCCACCGGACAGGACCGGAAGGGAGTGAAACCAGAACCTTTTTGCGCTATGAATGAATGTGCCACCGTGATTACAGCTGTATCATAAATCTTGGCAAGCACTCGGTCAAAGGCCGGTCGTTCGATGCTCAACAGCACCAGTATATCCCATTGTTGCTGGCTAGCCATTTGCCGCGGCCATTTAAAGTCCGCGTTCGTCTGCGTTTTGGTATTAGACAGTCCGTAACCATGATCTGTCGCTTACTAGCCGCTAAAGATGAGGTTATCGTAACCAAACGTGATTTTCACATTTTATTCTCCCATTAGCTATAAAATTGTCATTATTTACACAACAGAGTGAAAAATGTTCTATACACTTACAGCACGCTAGTAACTCTTCTTTTGTTTAATATAAGTAATAAATTATTATCACTATATGTATATAAATTATTATCGAATCGTTTCATACAATATCTGCGAATATCTACGCACTTTTATTTTAAAACAGCTAATTAATATACAAGTAGAAGTGCTAGAGAGAATGTTCAGAATCAGATTGCTGCAACAGTTTGCTTCACTGACTGTTATAAAATTAGCTGTAAGTTGCGTCTGTGTGTGTGTTATAAAATAAATCTCATTGATGATCGAATTTTGATTGGATACCCTACCACTATATCTCAACCTGCATTGGAAATGTACCTAATCATACCAGATTAGCCGTGGAAGTAGACGGACACTCACCAGCATAATTTAGTTTAAGTTAAAATGATTTACGATATAACATCATTGCAACGCATTCTACCGGTTCGCATCGATTCGGGCGACTGAAATCCGTTGAACAAATCAACAAATTATCGAAACGAGGATGTAGCTTTCAAAATATAATCAGTAACCAACTTGTTAGACGTATTGTTATCAGTTTTCAGTACAGTGTCATGTACATATTCTTATCGTTATGTTTCGTTATGACAAACATTAATTATGCACCCCGGGGATCGTTAGCAGATGAGCAAAAAAAAGTGAAACGAGACCCTATCTGACCGGAACGAACGCAGGAAGAACAAATATTAACGAGCTACAATAATTTATACATTCTACACTAGCAAACATAGTTGTGTGTATGTGTGTGGTGCAGCATCCATCCATCCAACCAACCATCTATTCATCCATCTATCTCGTCCACCAGTTTCTGCCTTTCGTTAGCTTTTCCGGTTCTGTGATGAATGATAACAAATGATTCTAAACTAAACGTGTTGAAGCTGTCTCATAAATCACTCCAATGACGAGTGACGTCTGGCCTGACAGGGGAAAACGGATGGATTCATCTTTTATTTCACGGATGCGGCTGAAAGGGATTGCGAATGTGAAAAAAAATCCTGCAATGTCTGGCACCGCGATCGTGACAAACGTAGGGAATAGCTGAACCACGTAAGGGTAAAAGTTAACTTTTTTTTCGGAGCACTTTATTAAAGGATTGTACCATTCGCGTCTGTCTGAGAACCAATGTACTGATGTGGTAGGTTAGCCCGATGGATGCATGACAAGTGATTCCGAGGTTAGACCAGCGTAAATAATCTATTAATAATGAATGCGTTTAAACCACTGCGTGACGTGAAATGCTACACGGGCAATGACTCCTTGGACCAGGCTAAAGTCAAAGAAGCTACCGCCGCACACTAAATCGAATGATTTGCAGAGCTGAACAGTAAAGCATTAGCATGGAATTAAGTCGCTCCGACTGGATATCGCCGACCGAACCTAAAAGCCAATTCGAAGCTAATTTATGGCCTATTAATAATGCGTTTCACTGCCCATCGCCAACTGACTGTCCACAGCTCGCGGCTGGAGTCGGCCAGTTAAGAGGATTAAATAAATTTCGTAATCACTAGCTCCACTCGCTAATATATGAATCATAAATTACTAGATATACTCTTCTTCCGCAACATTACAAATGAGAGAGCCCGACCATTCAAGCGGCTGGTGCGTTTATCGGGATGAGAAGATGCGGATCGATTAATTTCACAAGTCGGCCACTGATGCTTCATAGCCTTGCTGTTGATGATGGTCATTTTGGTCATCCGCTTAGTCATCGTTGGAAAGCTACGGAATGTCAGCTCTAAGCATACAATGGGGCTTTCATACTTTCAATTAGATTTCAACAAATTATGAATACAAGCGAATTATAAATATAGATCTCTTGCATACCTTGCATACCCTAATATACTTTGCATCGAATTTGTGCATTACTCCATCTTTCGCGTCTGATTCAAAAGCGACCGAGGAAGGTGTTAGTTGACAGATGTATTAAACATCATACTTTATTTACTTAACTAAAATATGCCCGACAATTAAACTTGACATTCTAGTAAACATGCTAGTACTTTCAAATGTTCCAAATAGCACATGCGAGAACGATAAATTTTCATTTAATCCGCTTTTATCCATCTTTATTTTACTTACACGACCATCATTGATTGTAATACGCAACCTGGTGTTGAAATCACGAACACGAGATTAAACATAGTATTTAAAACGAAAAGCGAACATAATAAATAGCGAAAAACCAACGCGTCAGCTACACCAAGCAAGGCGCTGCTCGTCAAAAAATCGACTATAATAAATCATTACAACGCGATCCATTTCATCTTACCGTTTTCGGCTTAATCGCAGCCAGTTAGTCACTTCCCGTAAACACCGATCATTAACTTTCGTTTATGTACTTTTCTACCCTGTCTCGTGGTCTTTCGGCTTTCTGGATCATTTAATTATACATTCCTTTCTTTTCGTGTTTTGTTTGCGATGCCGCCTTCCGGCGCCCGTCTTTGAACCCGCCTGAATTGACAGCAACACAAACGTCCGGCCGGGGTATCTAGGGCTGGGTCTCCACCGGCCCGACCCCCGGCGCGGTTCAACGAAGAGCAGAGGGCAAACGCGTAAAAATACTTGCTTATAGAAGCTTGGTTTGGATCAAAGGAGACCGCGCACGCCACAGAAAAGTAAACAAATGTATTTCATCCTCACTTTCCATCGAAAATTTGATTGCACACATATGATGTTTGTACGGCCGGGGGCCGCCATGAATATGTACTCAAAAAAGCAGCCGCAAACGAGCCATGCTGCCAGACTAAGCATGCATGGCACACATGCGCCGCTACATATGCCGTCAAGGACAGCGGATAATATTTCCTATATTCCTCCGACTCTCGTTAGGTCACGTTTTTCCCTTCTTCTTGCATCGACAGCTTCTGTCACTCCGTGGGTAATCTTCACCGGCATCCATAATGGAGCGTTATACATCTTACTTCACTTTTTCAAACGAGGCGAACCGCCGAAAAACTGCAACCTTAATGCGCACTCTGTAAACATAACCGACTGAAACGGTTTTCTTGCGCGGTATGAATGGCGAGCGTTACGGACAACGAGAGTGTGAATGTGGAAAAGACTCGCACCGACCGGGTGCTGGGAATAACTCAATGGTTCATGCTGGGAACGGCGAAAAATCAATAAACAGATCAAACGATATACGCCCCGGCGTAAAGGGATTGTGTTTTGACAGATAGAGTTTCGCTTCTGGGGTGAAATGATTAACACACACTGGGTGTGAACGATATTTTACAGTACTCCATGTTCTCCGACTGCTCTGACGGTTGGAACCGGAACCTAATGAATTGAAGGCGGGCAATGGCGGTCTATAGCAGAGAACTAACACGTATAGGAAATATTAATACCATTTCGCTTTCTTTACGACGATTTCAGTTTTCATTGTCGCTAATTGCGGTGGCATAAAATCCATCTAGGCTTGCGTTTAAATGGAACGCACAATGAAAATTATGTCGCAAAATGTTGTTAATCTTCAGTGGTTAAAATAGATCATCATGATCGTATCCACAATCACTTATGCACAACATGATGCTTTAGACATAATAAACAATATTAAAAGATAAATTACTGACAACGGTAAATTATAGAAATATAGTTCTTCCGGTACAAACACATGACAAAACATGATGGTTTTACTTAACTCTCAACAGAGCCTTAGCCATACTCAAGACTATCCGCCTACGTGAAAATTATCAAGTCTTAACAGGATATATCTTGACTGTACAAAAGTTGTGAGCCTTTTATGAAGAAAAAAAGAAAATTTCGAAATGATATCAACAATCGAAACAATTTAAGTAAACTTAAACTAATGTTCGTTTCTTATATTCGTTTATCAATCGGACGTATCATTGTATTCGTTCTATGTCATAGACA
Source organism: Anopheles nili (assembly GCF_943737925.1). Lineage (NCBI taxonomy): Eukaryota > Metazoa > Arthropoda > Insecta > Diptera > Culicidae > Anopheles > Anopheles nili. The sequence goes on from NC_071292.1 coordinate 36,803,197, forward strand.
AAAGCCCATCTTTAAAATCTGTTAAAATACCGTAAAATCTGTTAAACCGCTGCTTGTCCTATCAACAACTAAGATAGTGAAGTCACTGAAAGACCTACTCTTCAATGTCCTAACAATATCTACGAAAAATAATAGCTTGTACCAAAAACAATCTGAAGATACATTAGGCATAAAATCATACCCTGCTAACAAGTTAGCGTGCTAACAACATCTACAAAATATACCTTTAACCAAAAACTTTCTTATCATAGCTTTGAAACAGTGATATATCTTTCTATTTCTCCTTTTACTTAGTGAGTTTCAAACGGGCAGAAAATAATATCAAATCTCTTCCAACATAATTTCCAGCGTAAATGCGATTTAGCTAGATTTAAAAAGTACGTAAGTGAATTTTTAAGCCATAAGCTCATTTGATTACCTGATTTTTGTCCCAGCGTTAAATGGAGATCTATTTCTTACTGGCAAACTCAAAAAGTTTAGTATAATGTCTAACTTGATTTCGGATTCACGACACATCCACGTAAGCCCATAACGGAGCACATTACCATTCGATTGTGCGGCACTTAACATGCATAGCACAGCATAAAGCAGTAGCCTTTTTATTGGCGCTTTTACAAGATCTACATGCAAATCGATTGATTAACACAAATTGCTCGTTTCGACTACTGGTACCTGTATGATTGACGTGGTCTCATTCAACGACTCCAAGATATTCACACACGTGCAGGTAAACCATAATGTGTGGGCAGACTCGTAGCATTTTAACTGTTTTTTACACCTTTAAATTAGCCATAGATACATAATACACAATACGTTTTGTGTATATAATACAAAATAGTACGAGTAATGAATGCTTCTGAGTCACCGTATTACTTCTGATCCGTACCCATTCCGTGCCATAATATGTATCTTTTTTGATATGTAAATTTTAGATGAAATATGTTTGCTTTCATTGTAATGAATGTAATCACTTATCTCGCTTTCATCTTTTATGTAGCACTTATCAATAACAACTAATAAAGAACAATGTTTATTTCGTATCTAACACCGGTTACTTGCTCCGAGAAAACAGGTCCACAGAATAATACAATAAAATAGCATTTTAAATTATTCACATATAACTTACAAAAATGCATTTTAATAAAAATGAATGCACACTGCATTTATACATCATGAATTGCAATACATTACGATACTAATACAATATTCCGTAGAAGTCATAAATAAAACAATTAACAAATTTACAATTATACAGTTATACATTTTAAACTGTGTAAAAAATCCTACCTAAAGTATAACTGTATAATTTTATATTTGTTAATTGTTTTATTTAGTTTCCTTTGTTGACTGTTTATATAGTTTTCGGTAATAGTTGTGGCAAGTTGCATAATTATAGTTGTCTAAGCAGGGCAAACTCATTATTCTTTAGCAATAATCCTATATTCATTTTGTAATGAATATCAACAAAACACATATATACGTTTATCAAACTAAGTATTGTTACCGAATGAGCTTTCAGAAAGACACAAATTAAGTTCTCAAACAATTTAACGAAACCTCTATTATGCTAAGCTTGTAAAAGATCAATTGCATCACTAGTATAAAATAAAGTTTATTTAAAACTATTGGAATCAGAAAGTAACTTGTAACAATAAAGCTAATAATACAAACTAAAACTCAATTATACTCATACTCAAACGAACATATTCGAATAAGATATAATTTTTCAATAAGTTTTAGAAAATAAATGTTATATTTTTACTACTGAAATATTGTACAAATTGATGCAAGAAACACAGAACGAAGAAAATTGAAATTTTACGGAAATTGAAAAAATAAAACAGGTATAGCAAGACAAAACGGAATGTGTTGTACTGTTGTGACAGAAGAAACTGTTCAAAACACGGCTCGTTCGTAAACTTAAATGCTCACATTCATTACACGTACGCAGCACAAACGATTGATGCGCTTGCTACACAGGCGTCCCTTTCGTTTAACGACACAAGCATGCTGAAGGCGTAAATCTTGCAGTGGTTTATCCGGATACTTTCCTGTTCACCGCTCTGGATACTGTGAGCTCAGCACGCAGGAAATGGGCAATAAATTTATCACTAATTTGGTGCATAGTTCAGTTGCATAGCAGCCGTATCCAATTTCTGAACGACCTATTCCCGAGCGACTCGGTGAACCTAGAGTCAACAGGCGACGAGCGGATACCACGAATCAACCATCATTCCGCTTCTTTTCAATGCTACCTCGGGCCCAATGCTCCTGGGAACAGGCTGCGTCGCATTTTTTTTCTCTTTGCCCACCGTATTCGTTGGCGCAATGTTAAGCGCACATCAGCGACAGAACTGTTTCTAGCCAAACACTCTCGCAGCAGCCGGGTGCTTCGTTATGTCATGGCGCTGTCACCGTTCTACGGAATGACAGATGCTACTCCCATCTTTCTCATTCACTAGACCGTTCGTATCATCCCGTTGTGTATTCTCAGAAAAAAGAAAACAATATACGTTTACACGCATGACACATGACGGTATAATAAATCAGCAGCTCTAGTGTACTCTAGCGCCTCACTTTTCGTCCAACTTCTTACACAAACGTGCATACATGGTTGCTTTTCTTTCGCTGATTCTAAAGGGATTTAGACGAGAGTGTCTAATTTGGAGTGACTTGTTTTGAAATAGCTTTTTTGAGTAATTTTCTATCTCTGCAGCTCTAGCTCTCATCTATGCTGCCTCTGCTTTTCTGGGATACTTGACATTCCCATAAAGGGCGCCAAATACTCGGCTTTTCTGTTCGAACGCATGGCACACGCTTGAAGATAAATGCGGGCTGCATTTTGGACCCATTAGCGAGGGTCTGACAGCACGACAAATATCTACGAAGGCGCAGTCAACACCCAGCTTACGAGTGTTGGAATTTTTCGTTTACATGAAATCGACAATTCGTTCCCAAGTGTGGTGCATACATCCTTCGGAGGTAATTAGAAACGAAATAAATAGCACAGACACGACACACACTTATTAGCAGGCAGTGTCGTTTTACGACCTCTAGACAAGGCTTTTTTTCTGCACTGAACATTTTGTTTCGCATTTTACAACTAGCCCGTGACATAGAGGCGCCTAGCGCTTCCAGCTTAACTGTCCATAAATCATTATTCAAACGGTTGTTTTAACTCCCAATTTACATTCTGTATTCCTTACTTTCTACTTGTGCGATCAGAACTTGCGTTTGGTTAGCTAATTTTTACGAAGTCGTCAATTGTGAAGTCCCTCTACAAGTTATTCATTCTGAAGACTTGCTAGCCAAAAAGATGACTATCAAGCCGGGCATGTGCGTCGCTTGCTCGAAAAAATTATCTTCATCCGTTTCTAACAATTTGACGTGACTAGCACATATTCCGAATCTACCTGTTATATACCTGAATAATCCAAATGTTTTCTCTTCCAAATACTTTCACTCTCCTCGATAAACCTCACTCGCGTTGTACATCGTTAAGAGTAAACATTTGCTCGTCAAGCTACCGGTGGCGTAAAGCTGGTGAAATGACATAAACCGACAGAAATTTCTGTTCCGACGACCTCATGTCTGTTATGTTGGCAGTTTGGGTGATTCGCTGGGGACGCTCACTTCCTTTCGCTGTTGCCAACGCTTGGTAGTCTCGGTTCACGCCGTCCCATTCACTCAAGTAAGCAATTTTCCAATGCCTACTCAACAAGGGGATTAGTAATTAGCTTGAAGTGGTGCATTCAACTCCCTTATTTCACATTATTATTACGTCTATCTTTCGTGACATTTGCTGTCAGTTTATTGTTGTTGACACAAAGGGATCGTGTCTACCTGAATTTGTGAATGCGTTGTACCGTGAAATGGCGACGAAAAGGCCGTAGACGGTGACAGCTATCCTGGATACATATGATAAGATGAAAAAAGAACGGAAGATAACAAATGGATCGACCCAAAAATACTGCGGTCGAGAAAAAGGTATATCCTGTGACCAAGTGCCAGAATAGTGAATCCGAAAAAAATCCTCGGCAAGTTGAGCTCATGTATACACACTTTCAATAATTTTTTTTGTAAAATCTCTTTCCTACTGGAAGAAATTTCTTCTCTTTTCTCTTGCTACACGATGTCCAAATCCACAAAGATCAGTAAAGCTTATCTTTGCCATAGCCCATTTTCTTCCAAAGCTTTGACAAGTTTGCGCATATGCTAAATAACAGGTTCTAACGACCAAACTTAATGGTTATATTTGTATATAAAATGGATCGCATCGTCGACGGATATTTAAAATACTTTTTTTGCGAGCCAACTAATTCCACTTAGCTTGCATCCATCCTTCGTATGGTTAATCGTTGCTGCAGCTTACTCTAATTGAGGTTGTGGAGTAGTTTCTCTCACGCACGCATTCATGCAGTTGGCCTAAAAATATGGATTCCACGAAATAATTGTGACAAATATGAAAAAAAAACAAAAAGAAAATTGCAATTTCTTAAAATGAAGTTTTTAATATTATATTTACAGCATTCTTTTAACCAGCTTTGTTTTCAGTGGTTAGTATGCATACAGTTTTGAATGCGGGGAAGTTTTATAACTATCTTTATACAATATTCAGTTGAATATTGTGTTCAAATATTTACAAATGTTTATTATTTTACCAATAAAGTTAAAAGCTTCAAAACTAATAATAGCTATTTTACTCAAGTACACTAGCTGTACTTTATTTGTGGTTTAGGTTAGTTTTTGATAAAGTTTAAGGAAAAGAAGAAGAAAAGGATTGCAATTTCTCAAACGCGTAATGTTTCAATTTATGGTCACAACATTCTCTTCATCAGCTATCTTTATATCATATTGAATCGCGGATTATGTGTGGTGATTCAAATATAGCCAGGAATCGTTATATTGCCAATGAACTTCATAAACTACGAACGTAATATTAGTTCATTCCCTCATAATCGCCATATACACAAACTGTACTATATTTTTGATAGAGAAAATTCAAAAAATTATTAAATGAAAAAATCAACCATTAAACCACACCAGACTGCAGGCGGCTTTTTGGCTTGGACAATTTTGTATACGGTTTCGGTGCTGTGGAACTAACCAACTAGGCTGCAGCGATCATATTCCAGCATGGAGAAAAAAATGCTCGGTAATAATTTATACGCGATATTGAACCATAAATCATTTAATTCTTCACGCTCAAACTCAACCGAGTATAATGACGGGCGGAAAAACATGCACAAATAAATCTTGATTATTGTGAAGCCCCGCGAGAGATTGGCCAGGCCCGCGAGTGCGTTGCGTCGTGCCGCGGTTGTAAGTGTGTTGGTGCACACACTCTACTGGGATGTCGTAAAAGCCGTCGTAAAAGTGGCCTACAACCACCGGCCAACTACGGCGGTGGCGGCCAGAGTGTAGGGACAAAATGCCAGAGCATAAACGTAATCAAGTTTTTAAAATGTTCTGAATGTCGGACCGGATGGTTAGCAATATCGCGGAATGCACATTTCGCTGCGTCTGGTGAGTCGGCGTAGTCGAGAGGTTACACGAACCGGCTCTGTGCAGAGCAGCACCCCGTTGCCAGCAGGGTCGATCCATAGCGGCGGCAGAAATCTCGAGAGCTGGGGCGATAAATCAAAGTGAAGGACAAAATTAAAACCACGGTGTCAGCCCTCGAGGCAAATTTCGCCACACAGCGTTTCAGTACGTAGTAGGCTGATGCACTGGGCCCACGGTACCAAAGTAGGTAGTGGTAGCACGCGGTATCATGGCAACGACGAACGAAATCGAAACGACTCGGAACAGTAAGGTAGCACGCTTGAAAGGAGAAGACAAATCGCACCGAAAGTTAATTGCTGACAACCTACACCGCGAGCTGTATCTCATCATACCGCCAACGTGTTCGGATCGCTTGCAGCCGCTTTTCGTCACGGTACATTTTATCGGGCTCTCCAACCAGCAGCCACGTCCGCGGCCGCCCTTTTCTTCCAACACCCCGTTCCGAGAGCCGGTTTTCGCTTGAATTCGTCTGAAAAACGATCTCATCATTTCCAAAGCTGCTGTCTCGGAACGAACCGGCGTTCATTCGATCGCCTGCGATCCTCTCACTCTTATGCTTACACACGCACACACGCTTCCACCCAGCGGTCGTACGTTTCGTTTACGCTCAAACCAATCGTTCAGAACTGCCACCCTTGTTCCACAAGCGCTCTTGCTGGGCCTGTCATTTCCCATGCGCGTTGCAACCATCGCCGTCGGAGCGCGATCCTCTCAGTCGGTACGCAGAAGAGTAGAGGAAACACTCCAATTGGTGTGATTAATAGGAAACGCTAGCGACAGGTGGCGACATTAAACTGACAACGAATTATATACACAACGATTCTGTGACAGGGGCAAACAAACAAATAAATCTTGATATCATCCATTAAAATAATTCACGGGATAGCTTCATTAATAACTGCGCCGTGGCCATGTCGGAGTTTTGTTTGCCCGTACGGCCCGATCACACGGCTCGTCTGTCCCACACACACTGCGCACACACATACGCAACGGCGTATATACAGTCGCCGTGGTCATACGCACAGGAAGGTCAAGCTGCTGGATGCTTATCATCACAAGTTATGAAGGAAATGTTAAATTTATGACCGTCGCGATAATGGTTATTTTGAATTTCACTCGATTCGACGAGTCACTGCGCCGACAAACCTCCGGTTGATTACTAGGCAGGAAGATAAATATGCGAGTGAAGAATGGTCGACACTCTGCCCAGCTTCTGCTTGGAGCACAATGGTTCAAAATCACAACCAAACGAGTTCACATTAGACTCGATTAGTACAAATCAGTTAACGGTTGAGTCGTGCAAGTGACAACTGCATCAAAAATATTCAAAAGATGCGGGATATATTTTCGTTAAACTTAAGAAGATTTGATGAACTAAACCTGGTTGAAAACATAATGTGAACAAAATCTTTATGGAAAGTACTTTACATCAGAAAGTGATATACCAAATATTATACATATATTACTTTACACCGTATTATATTTCAACATATATTTTCTTTTCATTGAACAAAATCAAATCAGTTCAATGAAAAAATCACTTTGATGAATATTATTTTTCCTACTAACATTTTGGCAGTGATTTATATTTCTTATAACATAATAATAATATTTTTTGAATTTTTCTTGTAACGACGTTTGATTGTTGTTTCATTCAAGTATAATCTTGTCCATTTATCAACGATTTATACCATTTTTAACTATGGATTTTGTTCTGTTCTGTAAAGTTATATATTTACAATATTTATTAGCAACAACGCTGCCGGTAGTTCACACATTTATGGTACTCATCTTGAGAAAGATGATGTAAAACATCAACTTGAAACTAATATATCAAAGGTAGTTTCACGTAGTTCAAAAAGATGCACGAAGTTCGAATTTGCGTACATATAAAACCATATGGTTTTAAACCTGTCTGCGATGGGTTTTAAGTGTGAATCAAATGCTAATAAAACATTTTATTTATTAAGATACAAAGCGTGTGTATAATTTGTTTCAAGCATTTGATTGGATTTTTCACAATGCTGATTTCAGTGTTTGATCGTTTGTTAATCATTGGCTTGTAGACATCGAGAATAACTACTGCCAACGAACGGAATTATATAGATAGATTATATATAGAAATATGTAGGAATTGCCTCACGAATCGTTGAAATCTGCGTCCAAGAGTAATGAACAGGATCATATGCCTCAGCCCACACCCGTTCGTCATAAATTATAAATTGTGAAACAAATCAACACCGGATCTACAGAACCACACAGCACTCAATATCATCTTTTCCGTCGCCATTTCAGGCCGACAAAACCCATACTGGCACAAAAAACGACACCCTGTGCACGAATCGAGAAGAACAACCTTTGTGCTGTAATCAAGATTAATAAATTATTTAAACTGTGTTTATATGTAAATTATGCATTAATATTTAACGATTCGTGGCTCTGCATCCGTCCTTATTCATGCATCAAAGGTTTGGAGAAGGTTGCTGTGCACATTGGAACGCTCATTTGTTAATGATTTCCCAATAGATTGCGTGCACCTAGTGTAATGTTTTTAATTGATTTTTTTACTTTAAGGATGTATTGTATTTTAAAGGAGATTGGACAGAGGTATATTCATTCGAATAAATCTAAAAATAGCTCTGTACTTTACTTATAGTCGCACGCACGTGTCACAATGATATATTCGAAAACGTTAAACCCAACAACAAACGAAATAACACAATCCCAAGCAAACCAAAGTGGCATATATCGTACCGGTGGCAGCAGCTGTGTTAAATCCGACAGACGACGCCACAGCACTGTCGCGGGTGTAAACGAGAGTCGTCGTAACCACCTTTCTCCCGTTTACGAAACGATTTTTTAAACCTTTTCTTTGTAACTGCATTGCTGTCGGTGATGTTTTAGAGCTGTCCTCGATTGCCACTGGTAGATTTATGGCTAGACACGAAAATCCTCTACCCGAAGGGAAAGATGAAACGCGTATCTCTTAACTCTCGGCTTTACGACCACATTTTCAACACTGTGGTTTTAAATGAGCCTTGTTTTGGTTGAGTATCCTCGGGAGAACTTATAAAAAGTCCAATAAGAGCGCTAGCTATTTGTAGTGATGAGATCAATAATATGTTTAAAAGGGATATCGCTGAAAAACTTAACACTGCGTACGGGAAGCTTACAAATCAGGATGGCACATATATTTTTTCACTATAAAAATGTTTTAATGAACACCATTATCATTTTATAAACTATTGAAAAGTTTTGAGCTGTTTAGTAACAATGCTTCATTTGCAAAAAAAATTAAATAATGGCCAATAGTATCATTTTATATTTTTTGTAATCGTAATAATGTGCATTTTTCGTAATACGTTATCCATGAATTCAAATGTGCTTTTAGTATAATAGCTTGGTAATATGTTTATATTTTTGTTCTTTATTGTCCCAGATTGATATTCTACTAAGTAGGGTCATATCGCATTGGATTGTATTTAACGAAATGATCAACTGATACCACCGTGCATAGTATATTTATAATCCTTTTCAATCATTTTAACGTTCCTTATATGTCTTGTTAATCTATTCAATTCTCGGTAATCGGGCAGCCGTTCGTTCGCTATGCTTAAAAATCATGCGTCCGCATGAAGCCAAAAGCGGTTACGGATTAACATTCATTCTACGGTTTGTTTGTTGAATATTTATTGCTATCATTGTGGTACCAGCTTCTACGGTTCTTTAGTCATGTGGGTTGAAAAGCACACTACCAAACCAAAAACGACAGGTTCGTATAATTTGTACCTCCGTGAGACGAGCTGTCAAGTACGAGAGAGTGCAAATGCATCTGATGTTCGTTCCCCTCGATCACGATCGTGTCGGTATTCTCGATATCATTAACGATATAACTTACGTCGCGCATGTTGGCCGTCATCGATCAAATAAGCATTAAGGAGCCAATGTCAAAGCGATGGCCTACGTGGTGAGCTGTCAACGAACAGGCTGAAATATAGTTATTTGAGTTAAAAATAATTATTTATGAGTGCTGTGCACTCAACCATTTGTGGCCGAGAAAATCGTTTCTTTCTTTGTTTCACTTCTTGTTCCATCGTGAAGTAACGACGATGGCAATGACGTGCTGACACGGAGATCGTTCGTCTTATGCGATGATGCACACTAGGTGCTATCTATTGAATCTGGTGCTTATATGCTGGTGGAGTCAAACAACATTGTTAAGATAGATTTCATAATAATTATGCTAAAAAAGTATCTTTTAGCAACGACTCTTATAATATATAAAATGCTTAGTTGCAACTTAACACAATAGCTCCGCGGAAAAAATCCTAGAATAGTTGTGGAATGCTTTTAATTAACTTTGCTGTTCTTGTTGTGATATTCTGAACAAATACAATATCCATGTTCATTCTTTGTTGATGTTTAAACAAGCTTTTCATAAAACAATAAATTGGATGATACGTCGTGTAAATTTAAATCACACGTAACTGCTATTTTTAAATGAATTGTTTGAATATGAAACATAGATTATCCGTAAAATAAATTCATTTTTTTGGCAATCCTCTAATGGTTTTTGCAATGCTAAAATACGCAAAAAATAAAATTTCAAAATTTTCTTATCCTGAACTTTGATCGTCATAGAGACATTTATATTTAAGCTCTGCGTTTTTGTCAATTTGCTTTCTGTTTTCATCCTATTTTATCTATCTCTTGCGATTTTGTAGTTCTCAATATAATCAGTGCAATAATGAAAACTCCTTTCTCTCAACTCTCAAACTATATTGAAAACTTTACCTTATACAATTCCACATTCGCTTTAATGTAGGGTATCAACAAATGGAGAAAACGAAGTAAAATATCATCTTCAATTCCCATACACCGTTACATATCCTTCCCGTTTTTCGTTCAACACGTGTTTCCTAAGCGACTTTCATTCAAACTATGTTTAACTTTCGGTTGAACTCTCTTTACCACTCTTTCTCTTGCTCTATCTCTCTCTCTCTCTCTTTCTCTCTCTCTCTCTCTCTCTCTTTCATATACACACACATTCTCGTCCTTTATACGCTTTTCTCTATCTCTATTATCAGTGCTCAGGTGCACATTTGTTACAAACCATTGGGTAAGAATTCTACCCAAACTGGTTTCTTCTGAATAAATGTAAACCTGCAATATTGTACTCCATATTTGGGGAGCGAAAGAATAAGAGGCTCCGTAGCTCAAAAATGCATTCTTACCTAAGAAACGTCTTTAATGAGGCGAACAATAACAGTGCGTATCGTACAAATACTCTGAAATAAAATCATCAAGTTTTCTTGCACCTTTCATAAAGATTAAGATGTTTGTGCTTATCATGGTTATCATCTGATTTGCGTTATCCCTTCTGCAAACGTTTATACGACGGCCGTCTCAAATAACGAAGACTGCAAATTTTCACTCTTGGATTAGTGTCCGGCAGATCTAATGAAACATCTCCCTTCCAGTTTGTACGGCTACTCTTCGTTTTGTACCAGGCTTATGTTCTTGTCGATATCCTTCGCCTTGCATCGGGGTATTTTCCCCAATAATACTTATCCCATTTGCTCCTACCCTTACAAACTTTCCACTCAACAATCTTGCTACTCATTTTACACTCAACCTTCTAATTCCGGTTCACCATAGTATTCCCCGAGCGTTTTGGAAACATAACACTATTTCTAAACCGTCGTAAGACATATAACGCATGATCATTAGAAAAAATAAAGTAAAAATTGACATGTTTGAAATTTCAGGCATATTTGTATATATTTAATATTTGTATCTTTTAACGATTCATTTTGATTTTCCGTTAGAGGAGCTGCATGAAAGATATTTGTATATTATGCAATAGGATATTCAGCACCTTATTTAAAAGGTGAGTATAGCTAAAAAATATCTGCAAATCGATCGACAAACCGACATTTATGTGAAAGATATGGATGCATTTTTTTTAAAGAAATATAAAAGCCTAGCACAGTAATATTTAGGTACAAGCTGTAGTAATATTTAGTTACAGTGATACAAGCTTTATTTATTTGATCCACATAAATGATAGTTATTTAAGCAGCTCGACCCAATATTTCACAATCATTTACAGTTTATCTTTCTCTTTTGATCGCAAAACTGGAATTGAATCAGATCTAGCCATATGTGGAGACAAATGGTGCATAATGCACTATTTTATTGCTGACCTTTCATGGCACGTACGGTGTAAGCATACATGTTCCTTGAGTTGCCGAAGCCATTTCTAGTGGCATGTGTTAAGTCAACGCTTGCAGTGTGCTGATGGTAACGCAGTAAACAGACCGAAACCAGTAATATGTAGGATGTATGCTTTGCACGACACTGTCGAATTATGTTGAACGTGGGCAGCGGAAGAACGGAAAAAGGCTGAAACGCACAAGTTAATATGATGGTAGGGTCCATTTGTTGACGATCATTGATGAATCGTGATGAAAAATCATGTTTTTAGCATCAATTGGCTACAAATCACTATTTTGGCTACATATCATATTTTTGATGTCAAATGCTAGTAGTTCTAGGTCGATAATAATGTATGTCGATAATAATGTAGGCGAAAACAATAGACTTCTTGTACGCGCCAGTATCAAAATGACGGCGTTTGTAGTTAAGTGGATGACAAAAGCCGTCTTTACAGTGTGGAACGCCATTTTTTATGAAATTATCAATAATGGTTTTGAATTCACAGAAGAATCGCAACAGTTCTCATGTGTTTATTGTTATTGAAATAAGTTTCCATTATATGAGAGTTTACCACTCATCAGAATCCCCCAGTGTACCAGGTCTGTGTGCAATGCACGTTGGGCATTTACCGGGATAAAAGTCTGAAAACCAAAATCGGATTTTCGATAAACTTTAAATGGTTTCTCAATCTACAGGATTGAACTAAGAAAAATGTGTAATTTTATATTTGTAAGTCTTTTAGTTTTCGAAATACAAGCCCGCAAAATTAGATTTTGCACAAAATGAAGCACAAAATAACAAAAAAACTAACATTTTAAAACTACAATAACTTGATAAATAATTGGTCGATTGTAAAAGTTAATAGCATTTTGGAAAGAAAAAAAGTTATGTTTTACTCAAAACATTTTACATTGAGTTTTTAATGCTCAAAACTTATTAAAAAAATAATTATTTTCGAAATGACAGTGAAAAACCATACAAATTCTGTATTTGACATAGTGCCAAAAAAAGTCCTGCTAGATTCTAAGGTTTCATCTTTCACAAACTGTTCTGTAACGTTAAATAGTTTCAATTTTATGAATGATTTAGGTGCGATCACCCGCGACGAAGAAAAATATTCAAACTTGCATTGCTCTGATGTCAATGACTGGGCGACTCCACAGGTGATTCAATTAAAGCTGTAGTATTGCTGCCTCGACAGTTACTGATCTAAGATATTGCTGCCACGCAATTTACTAATGGAACATTATGGTACTGATCGCTTCACAAATTCCTATATTTAATCTTTTGGTAACTGAAACTTAGCAGATGAACACGAAGGAAGAATAACCATTACTTGATTTGCATCTGTCATATCTACCTTAATGCATTATTGGGCATACAGTTTTTGTTTGATTAGGTTTTACTATAATTAGTTATGCGTATTTTAATTCATCAATCAATAAGAAACCTACTGTTAAGATCTTACATGTTGAGCTGTTCGATCTTATATAAAGCTCAATTTCCGAGGGGCTGATGAATATTCCTAAAATGATGTATTTCATGTCCTTTGTACTCTTTATTCCAAAATAATTTAAAATCTATATGATACAATAATAATTTTGTAATATTGAAACAATGCTTTATATTTCTGCTTAACTCATAATAGCAGAAAACGATAGAAACGCGAAAAGGAAAGAAACAGAATCACGAAAGGGCTTTCCAAAATCCTTAAAAAATGTTTAGTATTAAAAATATATTAGCCACTTTGTTATGTATTATTACAAGACTATAACAATGTAGGTATTACTATATGCAATACAAATTACTCTGCTTCAAAAATTATTCCAATTTCGAAATACATTACAATTGCATATATTCAGGCTGAAATTTACATATAAAACAAAATTATGCAGATTAAGTGTAAAATAGAGAAGTTATTAACGTAAATTTATCAAATTTAAGCTTCTAGAACATCATGCTGTACATTTCAAATGAAAATCTCAGAAAATTCAGGCGCTAGACTTTTATCCCGGTGTTTGTATGGGAGCAAATTACCCGGTTTTATCCCGGTGTTAAATTACCCGTGGCATGTGTATCCCCAGAAACCTTATAAAAAGACAAACAAATTTTAACTTCTCTTTATATTATTACTAAGTCCCATAAAATACATATTTCTACAAGAAGAAGCAGCTGTTGTCCAAGTAGTACAACATAATTCGGTTGCGCGTACATTTAGGTCATTCCGTATCTGAGCTTAAAATTTACTTATTTACTTATCCATCTACTGAGGTATGGGATTGTCAATCAGCACCTTTTGATTGGAATCATTGGCATTATCTGTCCCATATACAACAAGGGAAATAGGCTATGAAGTAACTACTGGGGTATTACGATGTTGAAAACCGTCTGTTTAGTATTCTCCTTGTCTTGCAAGAATGATTTGTCCCCTTCGTAGAAGAACTAGTTGGAAACTATCAGAAAGTATTTTGAAACGAAAAACAAACTGCTGGGCAGATTTTGGAGAAGATGGCCGAGCAACATCTCCACTCTTTCCATCTCTTCATAGACTACAAAGCCGTATACAATAGCATAGCATAGCAGCCTAGCTTACCAGGCCTGGAAAAATCATCACGATCAGCGCCACATGCCAAGTGATGATGGAACACTATCAAGGTCCTTTGCTGCCAACAAGTGACTGCGCCAAATCGATGGAGATATCTGCCTGCCTTTCAACTTGGCTCTAGAGAGGGCTCCAGACTTAGAAGTGAAAACCTCGGGGATCATCTTCAACATATCAATCCAGATCCTGAAATACGCTGAAGTAAAAGACATCTTTGTTTTGCGGCTCTCCTATGTAGCAGAACATAACACAACATAAAATATTGAGCATGTAGCAGAGAACCTGTGATTGGAAATAAACGAAGCAAGACACAAAAATGATGGTGGTACCTTCAGCGGCCCAGCGAATAAATGCGTATCTACACAGGAATGATGTACAGATAGGTGAGTGCACTTTCGAAGTCGTCCAAAACTTCACCTATCTTTGGTCGAAATTCAGCACTAACAATAGCTTTGGAGTAGAATTACGTACAAGGGTGCTGGTAGTCAATCACTCATACTGCAGCCTGAAGAAACTCCTCAAGGAAACGCAAATGCTGAAGCTATACAAAAACAATTAAAGTTCCAATGCTCACAAACGCCTCTGAGACAGGGACTCTGTTCTAAACTGACGAAACCCAGTTAGTCGCGATCGAGAGGAAGATGTCCAAAAAGAGTTCCTGAATGTGTGGAAGGACAATGAAGGAGTCTATACAATGACGAACTCTATGAACTGTACGATAGCTTTACTCTGGTGCAACGAAATAGACTCGCGTCCAGCAATTTGCGATTGAAAGACGATGGAGCTCGACCGCAAGCGATTCCGGCTTTCCTTATAGCAGGCTAAACGGCTGTAGTGGCTGATAAGGAAGTAAGTAGATACTGATCTACCACTTAGGGATCTTTGCTGCAGAAATTGAAGTCACTAGCTTCCAAATGACATCGCCGGCTAGTCCCGGGCTATATGGCAGGCGCATCAGGACTATCCTTCTATTTCAATTTAGAATTTAAAATTTAGAAACAGAGCTTTAAGGGTTGATCCGTTCAGTGTCTCTACAATCATCAGTCCATTTGGAATTAGACCTGTTTGAGTCTTATTTGCATCAGGACAGCACAACTTTCGTACAACGTGTACATTGTGCGACTCCTTTATTGTCAAATCCGGGAAAAAGACGTATCTCAGAGACGGATTGAGGTACTGCAACTACAAATGTGTTCAGTGCTTGTGGCTGGTAGTTTGAGTGGAGAAATAATTTCAGACTCTAGTATGATCGATTAGCAGCTGGCGCCCCAGTGAGTATCTCAATCTCCGCACTACAGGTGACTTTTGAACAAAACTTTAATTAAAGCATTGGACGACTTCAAAGAAATGGTATCCTATCTGTACATGTGTTCTAAATCCAGTTTTGTGTTTTTTAAGTTCGTGAACCTTAACCACAGAGGTAAGGACAGAGGGAGCGGTAAACATTGGTAGAGTATTTATTATCAATTCTGGAAATGCTGTTTTCAGGAAGGAGAATTGTTATTAAGAAATGAGGCAAGCTAATTAACAGTTACGAAGAATTGAATGAAAACGGGAAGCTGCGAACTTATGATTGAACAGATCATTCAAGGTGTTAAATACTTTTTAACTGCTTAATACGTGAACTGTCGCGGTTTTTTTTTGGTCGTGCTTCCCAGCAGACCATGCCGTTTTGTCATACAATTTTGATACCTGCCAAGAAGTCTGTATAAAGAAAATTTGGTAAAAACATGAAACAAGTAAATATTATTCATTTCAATGATAACGCAAAAATAGATCCTAATAACATAGTTTTCAGAACAAAACATCTTATTCTAACGCTGCACGAAATGTTTTAACCTGATGGATCCATCTAGGACATGATTTTTGTAATAGATGAAAGTCTAGTGCCATGGGAGAAGCTGCTTGGTTTTTAAGTTATATATTCTCAGCAAGGCTCATCGCTATAGAGTGAAATTGTTCCAACTGTGGTAACGTGAGGGTTATACTTGAAATATAAAAGAATACTATGGAAAGTCACCTACCTCAAAACTTAAAGTGCGTCCATTATACAACAAATGTATAGAGCTTTCTGAATTGTTAGTCAAATAGACCAAATTAACCAAAACATACATTTGCGATACAAATAGCCTCAAATATGAGTCTCTTCATAAAATTCACTGAGGTTTTTGGGATATGGTAGTGGCATGGCGTTCAAGTGGATAAGACTTTGCTAACGATGAAATTATAGTTTATCTATATAACTCAAAACGTACCCTCAACAAACTTACCCAATATAACGAGACAAAACCTAAAACGTGGTTGCATTATGCAATTGATTCAAAATATTTCATTGCAATAAACAGATAACCGATGCAGAAAATAATGTTATGCAATTTTGATTTAAAAACACTGCCAACCATATATATAAACAAACAAGGTTATAACAAATCATTCGATATTTAAGTATAAATAAAACCAGTTAAACTAAACTACGAGACAGACAGAAGATTGTCTGTTTTGCAAACTAAATGTTAAATTAATTTAGAAGGCTATGTGTATCCCCAAAAAGGTAAGATTCCAAAGTCTCTAACAATCTGTTGAATTCTACGTATCAGTAGAATCACACTGACTAGGTATCGTTTGTTTGACCAAATTACTAACACGTACTTTCATGTTTATTTCAGACAAAACGAAACATCAAAAATAATATTAGCGATCGTGAAGCCTATTACAAAATTTTCCAGAGATCGTATAAGAATCTGCAATTTAGTGCATAATTCCCATTTAGATCAGTCGGACTTCTGAACTTGCTTAGGGTTGTAGACAATATTCAACTGAAACCTGCTGTAAAAGATGGTATCCTGGACTCCGCCAGGTAAAACAGTAATATCATGGAACAAATAAGGAATTCCTAAAACATCAAAAACATGGAAGTCAACTTACCGATGAATATACGGAGAGCTATGGCATTCCCGTTACATCCTATGCGATTGTAGTACGCTATGTAGTATGGTATGGTTGGTATGGATGTTTAAATGCTTGCCTCTATCTCAAGTAAGTCAAGGCCCGATTGAACCAGATGAATTTCACCTATTTTTTAAATTGTAATTTAATCATTTTTAATCAAATCTAGAAATAATATTTTACATTGAAATTTTGTTCCTGGGACATTTTTTTTGTATTGAACACAGAACTGAACGATCGGCCGATCAAACTAGTGCTACGCTATATTTTAAATAAGTCAAAATGTGTAAAAAGACCCGTACCCTCCCGTATTGGAAGCATAAGCAGAGTAAAAGAAATTATCCACGATCCAAAATCGATTTTTGCGCTAAGAACAGTACGACATTTTTCGCTGCGTAAAACAGTAATATCATGGAACAAATAAGGAATTCCTAAAACATCAAAAACTTGGAAGTCAACTTACCGATGAATATACGGAGAGCTATGGCATTCCCGTTACATCCTATGCGATTGTAGTACGCTATGTAGTATGGTATGGTTGGTATGGATGTTTAAATGCTTGCCTCTATCTCAAGTAAGTCAAGGCCCGATTCAACCAGATGAATTTCACCTATTTTTTAAATTGTAATTTAATCATTTTTAATCAAATCTAGAAATAATATTTTACATTGAAATTTTGCTCCTGGGACATTTTTTTTGTATTGAACACAGAACTGAACGATCGGCCGATCAAACTAGTGCTACGCTATATTTTAAATAAGTCAAAATGTGTAAAAAGACCCGTACCCTCCCGTATTGGAAGCATAAGCAGAGTAAAAGAAATTATCCACGATCCAAAATCGATTTTTGCGCTAAGAACAGTACGACATTTTTCGCTGCGTAAAACAGTAATATCATGGAACAAATAAGGAATTCCTAAAACATCAAAAACATGGAAGTCAACTTACCGATGAATATACGGAGAGCTATGGCATTCCCGTTACATCCTATGCGATTGTAGTACGCTATGTAGTATGGTATGGTTGGTATGGATGTTTAAATGCTTGCCTCTATCTCAAGTAAGTCAAGGCCCGATTCAACCAGATGAATTTCACCTATTTTTTAAATTGTAATTTAATCATTTTTAATCAAATCTAGAAATAATATTTTACATTGAAATTTTGCTCCTGGGACATTTTTTTTGTATTGAACACAGAACTGAACGATCGGCCGATCAAACTAGTGCTACGCTATATTTTAAATAAGTCAAAATGTATAAAAAGACCCGTACCCTCCCGTATTGGAAGCATAAGCAGAGTAAAAGAAATTATCCACGATCCAAAATCGATTTTTGCGCTAAGAACAGTACGACATTTTTCGCTGCGTAAAATAACGGATAATACAGTTGAAACATTCTATCGGGAGAATTTATACAGTTGCGAGAACACCACACAATTCTAAGGTGGATCATTACACCAAACAGTCATATGAACCGGCATGGTCGAAACTTTTTATTGTATTTGAAAGTGAGGATGTAAAATTCACAACTAAACTTCTACTAAAAAAAGTCCGGACCGGGCTGTGGAAGAAATAGTTGATGGTGCTCGAGTTGTACATTCCAGTGTTTCGCAAGTAGAAGCAGCTTGTGTGAGATATATTGCTGATGGGTTCTGTTGTAGTGTTGAAGTTATCGGATTCTATGGTTTTTCTAAGATGTCGAGGAAATGACTGTCCATCATAAGTCTATTATGGAGCGTCTGTTCTTCATTAAAGGAGCTCCTTCGTAAGTTTACTGGTTGCTCTCGTATCGGCTCACTGCAGCACCCTAAAAGGCTAGTGACGCGACAGGAAGTTTAGGGAGAGGCCTTGCAAGTGATTCCTGTACCACTGAGCACTGAGATTCAGACCCTGCAAAGAAAAGAAACTTACGATATTAAGTTCGGAACATGGAATGGCAAATACCTCACATCTCACGTGGAAACACTCGAACACTGTTGGACTAGTTAGCATCCGTGACTAGTTTGCTGGCTAAGAATCCATGGCAGATTCTTTAACCTGCGTATCATAAATGAGCACAGTCCGCACCTTCTAAGCTCCGATGATGAACAGAAGCTCTACTATAAGCAGAAGGTATATGCAAAAACACGACGTTAAGATCGTCATCGGAGACCATAATGGTCAGGTCGCACAGGAGGATTACTTTCTTCCAGCAGGCACCTCACTTCTGCTACACCTGTAGTTTATCATAGTAGATTTATTCCCAAATCGACTACGTTGTCATTGACGGGAGGATCTTCTCGGATCTAACCGACGCTAAAACATGCAGAGGCGTAAACGATGACTCGGGCCAATTTATAATTATGGCAAAGGTATCTCAGAAACTTTCCGGGGACAAACAATCGTGTAGCTAGACATAGCTTGCTCACCCTAATACACAGCCTAGACCGGTTGAAGTGCGCAGAAGTTACGGATTGATTCGCCATCATCGCCAAGAAGCTTCTGACAGACCACTGGAACTGAAGGCAGCAACACTTCAGCGGAGCTGTTGATTTACCGAGTAGAACGTAGCCCAAGGTAGGATTAGCCCGACCAAGAGTGCACTTGTTTACAGGCGTCATTTGACAGAGTCGGATGAACACCTGCTTGAGCAACTTTATCAGTTAAGAGAGACATGCTCGTCCTACAGTAATAAATAAGGCACAATCCACGAAAGATCGTTTTGAACGCGTATTTTTTAGCAAATCCCTGACTCGTAATGATCGTTAAAATATCGATATGCATATTAGATATTGATTCTTGTAAAAAGATATGTGTTAATTTCATTTTCTAGAAGCTTTATAACTATGCTGGGAGAAAGAGAGAGCGGAAGAGATGTTAAGTAACTTTCACCAAACCCGATAAAATAATAGAGAGTGTGTTGTTTTATCTTATAGAGGACATAGGTCATTTATAGCAGGGAACGAGTAAAATTGTGATGAATGAGAATGCAAAAAAGATATACGTGTCGCAGTATAATGTTTTACGACTAACGGTGGTGTATTTCAGAATGCATTCTATTTAGTCTTATTTCTATTCTATTTATGTTGTCGGGTTTGAATCGGTTTAATCCGTTTGGTAAATGATTTGTTGTTTTTGCATGTCAAAGATAAAATTTAAATCTCGTTTCTTCGAAGTTGATGAAGAAATGTCCATATTATAGGCGGTGTTTATTTTTGATCTAATATAAGTGAAGTTTTGGATGACTTGTGCATCACCCCTGCATAGAATCGCTTCATCGACTCGTTTGATAGCAGGGTATTTATATGGCATGTACATGAACATGTTTTTCACAATAGTGCCATCTATTGAGTTTTCCAAGACACAAACCATTGAGTCTTGATGGTTCCATGAGAATAATTTCGATGTGTAACAATTTCGTTCAAAATTAAATCTAGACAATAAAAATCAACAGATGGCGCTACAATAGCTTAAAATTGTATGTGCTCCACCTCTGTTGCGATTATTTCAAATAACTTGAATTCAATAAATAGTACAGATCATGTTTTAGCAGACTGAAAAATGCATTATTTTAATTTGGAAAACTGAAGTATATTTGGAACTGAAACTGAAACTGATTTTGGGATTGAAATGTAACTCTCTACAAGTTAATCGAAATATTTTTTCTGGAAATGTTGCTTATATATAAACTCATTTTATTGGAGAATCAAATTAGGATTGTTGTAACGAAGTGTTAACGAAATTTCGAAACACCGCATGCTTGAGCAGTGCACATCAAATTCAATTCTATAATAATGATGTCCACTTTGACGTCTTTGTCTTTATCAACTCAGTTCCAAGGAGCTAACCTTCTATTGCATTCATAACAAATAGAGCCTGTTACCTTTGCAAATATTCTCTTAAGCTAATTTTCACTTTCCAATACAAAACTCTTTGCTGTGTCTCAATTCTTTTAACGAAACATCTTTAAAAGTAAAAAATACTTTAATGTGCCTAACATTTACTCAAAATGGAAAATTTCATGGAACTTTGTCGGTTATGCATGAATCGAAATAATCGTGTTAATAAAAAGCTGGATATGAATCTTGCCGACAAAATTTACCAGTGCATCGGACTCAAAGTACAATGCGAAGTATGTTTGATTATGGCTGCTATCTAACTTTAAAAAAATAACCTTGTAGCTCAACCCGAATGAAAAGATGTACCCGTCAGCGATATGCCTGTTTTGCTGTTTGAAGGTAGACGATATGAATGAGTTTCGAGATAAATGTTTTAAAGTACAAGACATGCTGTGGGCATTGGTGAACGAAACATCTGTTGAATACCTAGAAAATCAATCTGAAGATGAATTAACAACAAAAGAGGAAAATTTGTCTACTCTGGCAAACGAAATGGAAGGAACAGTAAATGCTTTAAAAGTTGCTGCTTTTAATTCAGATACGTCTAATGGGTCAAGATGCGAAGCTGAATATCTTGAAGGGATCGAGGAAACTTTGTTAGAGTATGAGGCTACTACCGAGCCTGCCCAGGATAAAACAAATGCACAAGTGTTTCTCAACGGGGAAGTAGCAAATAAGAATGGGTTGTATCGCTCACTTCTGGTAGCCTGCTCTACATGTGGTCAAAAAATATACAAACAGCGACTAGAAGGACATCAAAACCGACATCTTGGCATTAGACCATACGAGTGCGTTGAATCGAACTGTGTCTCAAAGTTCTACTGCAAAATCTCGCTTCGCTCGCATGTTCATAACACTCATAGCAAAGATCGACAATTATGTGTGCTGTGTGAAAAGACGTTCAAATGTAAAAAAAATCTCTATTTGCACAAACAAGCATGCCACAATGAACGAATATTTCAATGTACCGACTGTACTGCAAGTTTTCCAACTAAGTAAGTGAATCAACTCCACAACATGGTTGTAAAAGCAATAATATCGTTTTTGATTCCGTTTTAGTAATCAACTCAAACGACATTTTGTAATTCACGAAGATAACTGGAAGTATCCATGCACGATGTGCTCGAAAAAATTTTATCGAAAAATAAACTTGACCGTTCACATGCGCTCTCATACGAAGGAAAAACCGTTTTCCTGCCAGATCTGTTGCAAATCATTTGGATACAAAAGGGTATTAAAGGAACATCTGACGCGCATCCACCGTAGAGCAAATTAAATATGATCTGTACAACTATTTTATATATTAGTGATAAAAATGAATATAATCCTACATGGGCATATAATTTATATAAATTCCCTTACACAAACGTCTACGAAAAAAATTGAGAAAACTAACCTTTTTAGCATTGTTTGATTATACGAATATTTAGATGTGATTTGATTTGTGATAGCATAAGCAAGTAGTATTATATGACGTAAGTAGCATCATTTGCAAGATGATTAAACTAAAAGAAAACTAATCTTATTAAAACCATAGACATAGCTTAGAAATGGTTGCTATAAGTTGTGGATGCCATTAGGCATTAATGATATTACCATCTGTTTGAAACTGAAACCGAGCAGGGTTCTATATAGTCGAATGGTTCTTTCGCAATGAAATTTTATTACTGTTTAGTAGTAACGGTGTTTCTATGTACGATTTTTTTTTATTTTTCAAAGTTAGGAATCACAACTAAATAGTTAAATTCCATCAAAAGCTTCCAGTTTAGTATCAGTAAGGCTAATACATACATTATTTACTCGTTTTAAGATAAATGTTTTACGGCATTGCAGAAGTGTTGAAAGTAATATAGAAGACTAAAATACAAAACAATCGTTTTAAAAGTCCTTCAATTGTTTCCTTTTTTTGGAACGAAAAGTGGCGAAATCAAAAAAACAGCATGTAAAATTAACGAAGAAGGCCTTTAGTTTGTTTGGCATTGTACCTGCTACTATCATTAGCGCAAAAATGCTCCATTTCCATCTTCTTCTAATGGACAGCGTGAAAGTAGACTGATAATAAACCTTACCAAATATTATTTAGCTCTGGCGTATCTAGAAATAAAGATGCAAAACATGCAACCAATACAATGTTTCCGTTAAGCATGATTGCATTCATGTTCAGAACGTTTTTATAAGGAAAAGTAACCTTTTTAAAAGCTAATGTGAAACAAACCTAATTATGCGTAGACATATCAGATAAGACTGTAGTTACGTGAATCTTTACAATATGTGAGGAAACATTTCATTCGATTGATTTACGGCACATGCATTGTATGGTAAACAATTGTGCATTTTTTTTTTGTCAAAACTAACCGATTCCGTACCACTATCACTTAGTGGAAATAGATGAAATTACTTTTTTGTGTAAAAAACCAATGGCTATGAATTTTTCTGTCGTTTTCAGTTATCCGATATTTATTGAATGCATCTTTTGTAGGCTAACCTTCCTCACTGTATGTTTAGGTTCGATTGATCATTCATTTATTTTGTTTGCGATCTCGACCAACAAAATTCTTTTCTAGGCTTAGAAATACACAAATACACAAAGAGCGGGAAGAGAGTAGCGCGAGGTATGCTACATAACGGAATCCGTAAAGAATTAATCGTAATAATTAATAAGGATATAAAATATTTTTGAAGTCGCGCAAACGTTTCATGAATTCTCTCTTGAGGCTCTAATGTTATATGTTTGTTTCTCTGAAATATGTGCGACTACAAAGCACACATATCGACTATGCTATCGCAAATGCTCCAGCGAATAATTCGTATGGTGGATGTATTGTTAGACATTTTCGCACAAGGGATCGCTTTTCTCTCCGTACTTCCATGCATTTTCGCAGTTTCTTTTGCAATGCTTTGGCGGCCAGAAGAACTTACGCTGGCAGTTGAAGCTTCTTGCCCTTAAGAACCTTGGTAATGTAGAGATAGAAGAAGTCGCAGTACAGAATCGTCTGAAGAGCGCCCGCGAAGATTGCAATCAGATCGTAATGTCCTTCAGCGTAGTATCGGTAGATCCAGTTCAGCAGGTATAGTGCACGGTAGGAGCCAAGAGCGAACAAGTAGTGGCTGGTGATGCTTTCCGCTTCGCCCGTTTTGCTAACCAGGAACAGCTGGGGCAGAATAGCAACTGCTTCCAAGTAAATGGAGAACGTCCATAGAATCTCAAGCGCGGTAAATGCGTTATTGATCAATAGAGCCAGCAAAAAGCAAGGAGCAATCAGAAATTCGATGCGGAAGGAGTCGTGATTGTGGTCGTACGTTGCTTTGAACTTAACATACATCAAGTAAATTGTGGCTACAGACGTACTAATGAAGACCAGCTTCATGAACGTATTGTAAACACTGATGAACGTTGTCACTAAATCCAGGTAACGGCTGATATAAACGATGGCGAATAGTATCTGCGATTTGCCGGAAATCCCTGCGCAGGATCTAGTCTTCCATATTTTTATCAACAAAAGAATGATTGCTAGCAAGTGTGACAGGTCACCGGCCAATCTGAAGATATTCATTTTTGCAATTCGCAAATCCGCACTACGGCTCGCCTAAGAGGGAGGAACGGTTGGCTTTGGTATGTGTACTGCAAGGATTGCTCCTCGCCTAAATTCTTCGGAATTCAAACAGATACGAAACAGTGAATGACGTTTGCGTTTGTTTCCCACGAGACGGTGGAATATGGTTCTTGGTTTGCTGCTCCACACAATGGGTCGTACTGCTGGCAAAGGCAGAATGACACGAAAATACACACGGCGCAAGAGTAGGGGTTGTTCTGCACACGTAGTCGCTTTGCCGGTAGCCTATGTCCAAAGCAGCTTTTTGGTATTTCTACCTATCACCAACCGTCAATCCACACATGAATTGAGGTGAAAATCTCCAAATAATGGATTTTTCCACTTTAATCACTGTTTTTCGATTGGAAATCTAAGCAAAAACCGGACACCGACCGACTGACGTGTAAACACTTCTTCTTCTTCTTTTTCCTCTCCGAAAGATGGCGTTGACGTTAAACTGCATATGACGTATTTTGACAATCGAAGTTACTGCCAAGGTGTATACAGATTTTGGATACAGTTTTTAGTGTATACAGTTTTGATAGAGATGTTTTATCTTTATTTCATTATTTCATATTATCGTTATTTGGAGAAATTTTCAAGAAGTATAGTACCACACATGAATGCATCAATTACATATTATTTGTACATACGGAAAAGATTGGGGCAAATAAATGACAATTAAAGCCGCAGATAATGCTTCGGATTAGTGCTGCAAGGTTTTCAACATTCTATCTTTTAAAATTTAAATCATAAGTTGTATTTATCAAAAATATGGTATCATTAGATTGTATGTTGATATACATTTCATGTGCAATGGCAGCTATTGAGAAATTAATGAACGGAACATCCCAGCGGATTCCGAAGTGAATAGACAAACATTCTGTTCAATAATCTACGGGGACAATTATTTGCTCTAGCTATAACTACCTACAACTTATTTACCCAGATGCATTTATCTTCATTCTTCCTTAAACATAAGAGCATTCTATAAAGTATAACATGCTGAATTACGTTTCCACGAACATTCCACAACTCAATGTATATGCCCTTCTGGTAAAAATACGTTATTAGAATGAGTGTAGATATACTATCGGCCAAAAAGAAGGTCGTAATCACAAGGATTGTTGCAAATAAATTCAAGGGCTGTAATTCCTATGCCATGTGTTGAGTTCAATGTACGTAGAGTATTTTCGTCGAAAATCTAACAGATTGTGCTAACCGTAACAATACGATTTCGATGCTTTAGAGTTGCGATTCGCAAAGCAAGTAAGACAAAGAGTACGGTTTGGATTCCACCCGAAACAAAAGCAACCGGGTCATACAACCCATATTGCCTGTAGCGGTCAATCCAATGAATTATATAGAGAGCGCGGTATGAACCAAGAAGAAGCAGATAACACTTGAACCAGGGTTCTACATGGAAAGTTTTACAGATTAACTCCATCTGCGGCAGGATAGCAACCGCCTCGAGAAAGATCGAAAATGACCATAAAATTTCAAAAGCTTCCATGCGATAGTTAATAAATAGGGCAATTACAAAACATGGAAGTATCAAAAACTCATTGTAGAATGTATCGTTTTCGCGATCGTATGTTTTTCGGTATACACTGTGCATCAACAATACAGTGATTAATGTAACACTCACGAAGAGAATCTTCATAAGCACATTGTACAGGCTGTAGGTTGCGGGAAAAGTCACGAGATCCGCATAACGCGTTGCAAATACCGTAACGTATAAAATTTGTGTTTTCCCCGATACGCCGAAACAAGATTTGGTGCGCCATATGTTGAAGAGTAGGTACAGTATAGCGAACGCGTGAAATGAGTCGGCTAGTAACCGGTATCCAGTAAGCTGAGAAAACAAAAAAATCACAAAACATCACTGCTCACAGCATCTCTGTTGATTCACAATTATATAGATATTAGTTTCAAATTACCATTATGCTGCGGCTCACGCTGCCTCAAACTATCGTTGTGATGTAAATCCTTTCGTCTACAACCCCAATCGAATATTGGTCATAAAATACCAACAGCCCGAATGATACAAATTTCGTACAAAATAACACTACTATCAGCAGCTCGCAGATCAAGGCGGTCCAGCAGATAAACCTGGAATGAATTCACGTTGTAATGGCGTGTCGAATATTCTCCCAAAACGCAGCCGCATCTGCAGTTGGATGCATGCATGCACGGTTTTTTTCCAAGTGGGGATTTACATTTGCGCAAATGCTTGTGCATGAGATGATTTTGCGATGCACGTTTATGATAGTGTTAGTTTCAATCCGGTAGTTTCGCGATACTCTCATGAGTAAAAGAAGAGCGAGCCAAAAAGTGGGAAAAACCCGAGCAACAAGTTATACTTGTACGACGTTTATACGCTAATGTATGTGAATGATAACGTGTATGCGGTGTAGCGCGTTTGTTTTATTTGATTCTAGAGAGTGGGATGGCGATCAGATGGTGCTGAGATGTCAGCATTACGGTCTTCAACTACGGTCAGCGTCTAGGTTAATTGAGGAGTCGTTCGGTTTGTTTACGATTCGAATGTGTAATGTACCATGGTGCCTTGACGCGCTATCTACAGCATCATGCAATAGCGTATACGTGTGTAAGGCGCTTTGGTGTATTTGATAGGTTTGGAGCACGTTGCATGAGATGCACTGTCGGTTGCCGTGGAGCATGTGAAGGAAGCATGAATGGGTTGAGAGGATAATGAACACATAGATGAATGAATCAGCGCATGAATGTGTGGGAATGAGCGGGCAAAATGAATCGAATGATAAAAAGAATGGGTTCCAGAGATTGGATGAAATTGAAATCAAGGAATGGATCTGTCGGTATGCCATTAATGGTGGGCTCCAGAGTGCGGTTTATTATTCTCGATAATTCAAGAAATTTGTTTGCAGCATTTCATTTGTTGAAATGTGTACAGGGGACGGTGTTGGGTGGCGTGACGAAGGATAGGTGAGGAAAATGGGTAATTAAAAACAATTTAATAGTCACATAAAAGTACATATTCAGTCTTAGATGACCGTCGAAAACCCAATATATACGTTTCATATCATACATTACGAAGTACGTCGCGCTTAGTTAGTTAGTTTAATATATCGCCCTCATGATTTGTACTCAAACCAAGGGAACCGGTACAAAATGAGGAGTAGCCATGCAAACTGTATGGGATATTTTTTGATCCTTCGGTTACGTGCAGCAAACCAAAACTTCTTCCGACAAGGGTGCAAAACACCTACTATACTGTTTGTATCATAGCGCCTCGCTTAGTACCGGATTTATGACACACGTTTAAGATTGACCTTACTTGTCATCTTGTTATTTATTTAAGGACGGCCTGGCCGTATTAAAAGGTCAGCCTTACAGAACACTTAAAACAAATAGCCATATCGCAGTTATTCTTGCTGTAAGTTTGGAAATATTTTATTATTTTCATCTATCTATCGATCCACATACATCGTTCTTTTCATATTACAGTACGCTTACCTTACAGTCACAGCAAATTATGATGGTAAAATTTATTTGTTTGGTAGCCGTGTTGGTTCGGCCTATTATAATAGATATGCTATGAATTGATTAGATATTCATCCTCTTTGAAGCACATGCTATGTAATGAAAGTACTTCATTGCAATCTCTGAAAACTTTATGCTCCCAGCAATGCATATTATTGCACGACTGTGATTTTTGTTTTAGCATGAACAATTTATGCATGTATCCGTTTATGCTGAAAAACATTCAGCAACATTGTAACAAACAAATTAAAGACGACGGTACTAAATTAGCATCATATCGTTCAGTCCATGCAAATACACATACCGCGCATTAATATCTTAGGAATGGCATACATTAAATAAACCGATATACATTTACCTTCACTGAAGAGACTTTTCAGTTCTATTCCCATTTGGTACCAAACAGCATCGCCTTTCATGCGGATCTTATTGTTAAAACACAAACACAAAATTGCTTGCTTTTAAAGCCACAAGGCCGAACATTTCTTGAAATTGTAATACTATGAATAGTTCTCATTGGTGACGCATCAGAAGTGATTTTGCATTAACTAGGAAGTAATTTTCTGTTGTTTAGAACTCCGATAATAACGCACAAGACCAAAGTTGCAACATCAGTCTCTAGCCAACCGTCTAGCCTATCGAATGTAATCTAACAGAACGCGATCGATAGCAAACTTGAAAACAACATTTTGTCAGTAAAGAAATATAGGGACAAGTAGTAAGGTAAATGTTCTAGCAAATAGACGCCTATTGAAAACAGTTTAGAATTTCGTTTTAGCCGGTTTCGCAAGCATTTGTTTCATACTGAACGAAGATAGTCCAATACCGAGGGCTGCTAGAAGTGCCGCAGATCTGGTAGTATTGCGATCCGTGGATTTTCCTGCTACTTGGTTAACCTGCAAAAACAATTAAGAAAAACAAATAAGTGTTTGCTTTGTGAAGCACGTTTCGGAATTATTATTGCGTAGTTAGCAACTGTTTCTATATTTATCATATTACAAAAATATGTTCACATAAACGTGGATAGACGAAATAAACATAATACAAAAATACCACATACTCCAGTTTTCCCACTGCCGTTTCATGCTTGCTCGTTCTAACTTTCAAAATGAAAGAATATCTGTTCAAAACATCAAATGCTTTTGGGCGGCATTTTAAAAATCTTTACAATGTTTCTTGCTATATGTATTGTATGTATTTCATGTGGAATGGCAATTGATAAAATATTTGATGTAAATTCATTTGTATGAGTTTTGATTTATATTACATATTACATCTTAGATCAAAATAAAATATATTAATCCTTTTTCAAAGTCTCGATCAACAATTATACTTATGACTTATGTGAGAAGAGAAAAATTGAGTTCTTCAAATCCAATTAATTGATTCTAAACTTTGTTCTATGAAAAACGACAGCAACAATGAATTCGCACACCGTTAACATTTACCTACATTCACACATTTACTATACATTCTTGTGAATATATCTAAATCCAAGAAAATCGAATAATAGATGCAAAAAAAATACAAGACAAGACTTTAAAATAATCTAACAGTAACAATATAAAGCCGAACAAAATCCCCTAGATGAAATAATCATTACTTCGTGGGTTTACACTTTGACCTTATGCTATCAGGAAAACCATTCTGAGCATATTTTTAAACACGAGTTTATCAAGTATTGCATCCATTAAACTTACAAATGTGAAATAATAGTATTGGAAAAAAATCGCAAGTACACTAATTTTGATTATGATTGATGGGTTTTCAAGCAACGTCAAACGTGTTGTGCTTGTCAGTGTTTTACTGCCGCATCACATGATAGGAAAGGTGAAGCTTTGCAAAACTCGTAACAGTGTGCCCATTTGAATCCAAAGCGCTCGTAAAAGATAAGAAAATTTGCATCGATTGCTTGAAATTCTCGAATAATAGCAAGACTATACAGTTTAACAAATGATAACTATTTTATCATTATGTTGCTATTTTCTAATATACCTGTCCATAGTTCAGACGAACTGCGTATCGGATGGCCTGTGTCGTTCTCATGGTTTATCTTCCCGTACTGTTGCTGATGTTACGGCAAAAATAGTGCCTGAATGTGTTTGCACGGCACCTAGAATCATCAAAAGAGGATTTAGCAAGTGTATTAAAAAAAAACAAAATAAAAAAGAAGGAAAGAATAAAAGTTCTACAATCATCGTCCAAATTTTCTGACGGCAGCAGTATTTCTTAAAGAAAATGTCTAACAAACGGGTTAATTACTGCTGTTGTAGATGTTTACATTCAAAATGTGAAATAATTTCTAATACTAAGGCCGCCACAGCCTAATGCAGTATTCTTTCACTGTTACGAAATTTATGTAATAAAAAATCTGGCCTTGTGCACTGCATGTAAAGAACAAGTCTCAATCCAAAACTGCCAAACTACGCAAATCTTTTTCAAACTTTATACTTTTCTCAACATTAAACTGCTAGAACTTCCTTATCAGTAACCAATTCACTAAAATATATATACATGTTTAGCCGAAATACTAACTTTTTGCAACGCGCAACCTTCACGGGGTCGTCTCTTCTTTCACAAAAATGAGAATGGAAGTGACAGTTTTACATGCGGAAGCAAACACTTCTTTGTAAGCCACTGTCTACAGAATGACAGATTCTCTTGTTAAATGTGCCATCTATGATGAATGAAATAATAATCATCCTTTGAAATTTAATGCCAGTATTTTTTTGTCTGTTATCATTTTACTTGCATTTTAATTCATCTTACTTTCACAACTGATGTTTGATTTCGTGTTTAAATTAAAAATTTCGTTAAAAGTTTAAATTTCGTGTTTAAATTTGTGAGTATTTAAAAACATGCTTTACAACTGTTTAACCGTTTTACGTCATGTGCAATATATTTAAGGTTGAAAAGTGAGACGCCCCATATTTTCAGTATACCACAGAATCAACAATAACTTTCAAACTAATTGGAATTTTTGAAATTTTCTGTCTATTGATTACCTTACGTTGTGAAATGTTGTTCAACTGTCTCCTTTTTATGGACTAGAATACCCCCTGGATCGTTTCCTCGCTGTCAACTCTGCTGTCAGTAACACACCACCTTGTTTTTGTGCTGGATTGCCGTTTGCGTGTTTCGTAAGTTCCTCAAAATGCTCTCCCCGGGTGTTAAAGAACGAATTGGCATCGTGTTTGAGGTGGTAAAAACCTCTTTTCATTGGGGATTCATTCCAACGCTCTTATACTTAGGTAATTAGAAGCATATGCTTCCCCAAACGCATGGGCCAATGTTTTGAGCTTTCATTGAGTGGTTTATGTATGTTCTTTTTTGTTGGCGATTTGGTAATTAATAATGGCATGTTTATTGCAGGATTTCGTAAAGGATCAGAGGCAGGAATGCCGCCACTAACAGTAGCGAATTTGTTATGGTAAAGCACTCGTAAGGATGGTGCTCAGCTGCGTAACATAATCCCGAATGTATATATTATGTGGGAATAAACTTCGTTTGCTGTGCAAAATGTAATGTGTTATTTTGTTCAAACTTAGCATCTGAAGTGTAAGGATTGCCTATGTATTCGATGTGAAAAGAAAAAGTCTACGGCCAGGCCGTTTTTAAAAGAATAATAATAACAAAAAGAAAAAGCACAGATAAAATTCAACATAAATTAAATTTCATTGAATTTCAATTGTCTACTAGTTATGACATAATTATAACAGCGATTGAATATACAATAACAAACTATAAGCAACAGAAGTCTACAACAGAAATGCAGTAATCAGAATATAAAAAACAGTACCGTAGTTGTGCTTCCGACTTAAATTGAAAAGCCAAAATAATATAATAAATGATTTTCAAACTACTTTTCAAAAACAAGAATCATTTTAATATGGTTTTTAATAAAATAAGACACACTGGTTTCACATTAGTAGAATTCACATTTTACGCAATGTACAACCGCTAGGCACCTTGACAAAGTGACTTAAGAAGCGTGACAGCATTGATAAGCCGTATGAAGTGCGTGTTATGTGCAAATTTATTTCACATTCCATGTGTGCAATTCCAGGCGAAATTTGAATCTATTATAAACATCATACGTAAAGTCCGAATTTTGTCAAACAAAATGTTCCATAAGTTACAAACTGCTGCAATATGGTAAGGAGCATGGTATTCATTAAAATATACCTATGATTCGTGTTGTTTGCCTTTGTTTGCTGTCTGAAGCCAACATATTCTAGAAGTTAACTTGAAAGAAACATCGCACTATTTCCATGATCATTATGTAATCATATAGTCGTAATGATATGAACCATTACAAGAGTTAATAGTAACGGATGCGTTTGTGATGTTTCAGTTCCAGACATTTCGCCACGTCTTGCAGCAACAGCGGCAAATCTGTTGCACGCCGTCAAATCAGCAAGTTGTTGATAGCTAACCGCGGAGAAATTGCATGTCGAGTGATGCGAACAGCAAACCGGCTCGGTATAAGAACGGTGGCTGTATTCTCAGACGCTGATGAAAAGTCTTTACATGTCAAGCAGGCTTGTGAAGCTTACAACATTGGTCCCGCAGCTTCCCAGCAATCGTACCTACGAGGCGATAAAATTCTAGAAGTTGCCAAAAGGGCAGGATGCCAAGCAATTCATCCTGGGTACGGGTTTTTATCAGAAAATGTGGAGTTTGCTGAACTTTGTCAACGGGAGGGCGTAACGTTTATCGGACCACCAGCAAGCGCCATACGAGACATGGGTATAAAGAGCACATCCAAGCACATAATGTCCGCAGCCGGGGTGCCTATCATCAACGGGTACCACGGAGAGGATCAATCCGATCAACGGTTAATGAGCGAGGCACAAAAAATCGGATTTCCGCTGATGATAAAAGCGGTTCGTGGGGGTGGAGGCAAAGGTATGCGTATTGCTGAAACTGAAAGCGATTTTATGCCAATGCTCCAATCTGCTCGAACTGAATCGGAGAAAGCATTCGGCGATTCGGCAATGTTGTTAGAACGTTACGTACGGTCGCCTCGTCATGTTGAAGTTCAGGTGTTTGCCGATCACTACGGAAATGCGGTGTATCTATACGAGCGAGATTGTTCTGTACAAAGGAGGCATCAAAAGATAATCGAAGAAGCGCCGGCGCCTGGTCTATCGGAGGATTTGCGAAAACAACTGGGAGAGGCAGCGGTGCGGGCAGCTAAAGCAGTAAATTACGTCGGTGCCGGTACAGTGGAATTCATATTGGACAAGGAAGATTTGTCCTTCCACTTTATGGAAATGAACACCAGGCTTCAAGTGGAGCATCCTATCACGGAAATGATCACCGGAACGGATTTAGTTGAATGGCAGATAAAGGTAGCCTCAGGGGAGCCCCTGCCGGTGACGCAGAAAGATGTTGTTAAACGTGGACATGCGTTCGAAGCTCGTATCTATGCTGAAGATCCAGCAGGTGGTTTTCTACCAGGTGCGGGTCCACTAGAGTATTTGTCGACGCCAGAACCGACCAATACCACGCGTGTTGAGACCGGAGTGCGTCAGGGTGACGAGGTGTCGATTCACTACGATCCCATGATTGCAAAACTGGTAGTCTGGGGTGAAAACCGCGCAAGCAGTTTGCAGTTGTTAATCGAGCAATTGACTAACTATCAAATTGCTGGGTTGCAAACCAATATAAACTTCCTAATCGATCTCGCACGCCATGACCACTTTCAATCGGCAGACGTTCATACAGGTTTTATAGAGCAACATATGTCCACACTGTTTCCTAAAAAGATAGTTTCTTCAACAAAGGTAGCTCAAATGGCAATAGCTCACATACTGAATGAACGCACTCAGTCTGGTGCTGGCTTAGGAGTAAAAACATGCAGCCCGTTTGATGCGGAGTACAACTTCCGACCGAACTATAATTTAACTCGATCTCTCAAATTAAAACTGGGAGAAACAGAGTACACCGTAGAGATAAGTGGAACTTCTGATAATTTATTGGTTCGTGTAAATGGTGCCGAATGGATGCAGGCATCAGTACGTCGTAAACCATATACAGATCGCTTTCAGCTTGAAACCAACCTCGATGGGCATGTTTCCACTTTTAATGCTGTGATTTCAGGGAAGAATGTGACTCTTTTCGATGAGGTACTTAATTATACAAACAATGGAGAACTTGTTGGAAATAATAATTTTTGGTTTCTTATAGAACGGTATGCTTGGCGGCGAAATAGCTCAACCCAATTTTCTGGGCACCGAGAGTTCCATGGGCGGTTTGGATGCTTCGAGTGTGACTGCTCCAATGCCCGGCGTGCTGGATAAACTGCTCGTGAAGCCTGGAGACAACGTAAAAGCAGGTACTCCTGTTGCTGTTTTAATTGCTATGAAAATGGAGCACGTCCTAAAGGCTGCCAAGGATGGTGTTGTTAAGGCTATTCCAAATGCGGAAGGAGCCAGTGTACGCAAGGGTGCAGTTCTGATTTCATTCGAATGACTTCGGAGTACAGTAAAGAGCAAATGTTTTGAACAGAGTGACACAAAGTGCATTTATTAGCTGGTAAATAGTTTCTAGGTGTTTTAAAACATGAAAAATGATAAAAGACATTAAGCGGAAATGCGTTTAACGCTATGCTGATGGTTAAAATCTTCCGATTGAATTCAATACATTCGCACCATTAATCAATACTGAAACAAGGGCATTTATTACCGTATATAATACAGGTAAAACATTCGAAAAAAGTTGTTAGGGCGTCTAACGCAATCATATATTGTTTCATAATTGAAATTATAAAAGCAAGTAGAGACATTAACGGATCTAAGTGAAATAAAATCTTGTTTACAAAATATTTCAAGAATAAATTTTGTTCTGGTAATGTAAATGAAGGATAATCTAATCGGCATAAGGGGAATAGATACTAAAAGTTGCCTAAACAGAGTGGGTAGCGCAGCAAGGAGACGTTCTTAAGGATACCCTAGCGAGTCGTTTTGAGACAAATAGTCCCTGACGAAACCCTGAGTCATTGTTAAAGGATTCAATGAGTTCGTTTCTCGCCCTATTAACATAATTGTAGAGGTTTTTATGAGGTAATTATAATCCGTTAACGCGTGACAACGAAAAGCCGGATAGCATAATAACCAAAACAATAAATTATTGGTAAAAGTAAATTTCACATCCGCAACCATTTTCCCGATCCTAAAGCCTGTTCTAATTTTTGATCCGCCATTCTCCCTTTGCATTACTACAGAGGGGATATTCACTTAAGATCTTAAAAAATTCACATACTAAATGCAAAATATTGCAAATATTACATATAATTAGTAACAAGAAATCGATACCACTATACCTCGTTTACCAAATGAGAAGTTGCCATAAAAAGTTTTATGGAAGATAGTTCATTCAATCGGTTCCGGGCATCTAACAAGGAACCGCTGAGACGAATAATGATACGTATAATGTAAGCTTCCCGGCAGCGTTATTTCTTGCGCCCATCGTGTAATCTTTTGCATGAGCGAAAAAACAAGAAATGTTTGCTCTATTCATATCAATCTTTAAAATTATAGTTGTGATTTAAGAGAGCTAGTACCGAAAACAGTATTATCTTGTGACTCCATGAAGACATTCTTTTATGGCTAAAGAGAAAATACGATTTTGAATATGTTTTTTCTCTTTCTCGCTTATGTTGATTGAGTAGATAGCACTTAAGACAAACGAGCTGGTTCTGGAACCATGGAAGACATTTAAGAGTGTCTTATATTTATTCGTAAAAATTTCATTTTTTCGTGGGCTACGTGAAAATTTCAATATTATAAATGGCCGTAACTAGATAGGGCTAGATCGTACAAAGGTTGAAGCGTTACTTAATAAGAAGAAGAAGCGTAACGCATAGCTTTCTGCGCGTGACCAACCCAGTCACAAGTAGGTTGACGTTTTCCAATGGCTCCTGCAAATGCCAAGAAGAGTAGCTTTACAGAGGTAGAAAGGGGCTGATTTACTTTCTTTCTTGTTCCCTTCTTTTCTTATATCTAGAACCATCCCGATCACGTTCTTTCACAAATTATTGATTTTGAGTATGTTATAATCGTTTCTAGACACAAATGCTTAGATTAAGTATTGAATACATATTGAATTCAATATTTAGCGAAAGCTAATAATTCATTTGGGAGAAGATAGCCGATGTTTGAGTGTAACACATTATAACATAGTTCTGCTCAAACAACGTAATATGACCGTTGTATGTGATGCGGTTGCCTCATAGTGCGCTGCACTCCTATCTTGCGCAGTCGGGTGCTGAATGGAATGATTGCGCAAGCTCGTTTTACTTTCGGTTAGAAAATAGTTACATCGCGTACGGAATAGCTCGAAACGGGTGTAACGCTACTCTTCAAGGGTGTGCTACTTTTCAATAACCAATGCTCGTTCCATTCGTTTGTTTACATGCCGAATCGGATTCATAATTCTCGCTTATCTGTGAACTATTATTGATTATCAAAGTGATTTGAATGGTTTTTCGATACGATCCGCTCATTTATGAAAAAAAAAACCACATAGGAGTGCACCGAATGCAGAAGAATAATAACTTGTGTCCAAACTAATCAACATCTGTTTAAGGTTTCAAGCAAGTGCAAAATGTCTGAGTTAAATTTCAAAAGTTTAGAAGACACCCTCAACAAGTACATTCCGTCGGAAGAGTTACGAGAAGTTAAGCGTGTGCTATATGGCAGGGCAGATGAGTGAGTAGAATCAGCTTGAGACACATCTTTTGTAATGATCACGTTATTTTGTAACACTGAGATGATACCACCGAGTCTTCACTTCGTTTTACGATTTGGTAGATAACGCCTGTTTTTATCTGAACCAACGTGACCATTTTTCATAATGGATACCGTATATATATAACTCTATGAAGATTTCATTTATTCATGATTGGTGTGCTAACATATGGTATGGGAAACAGCTAAAAATAGATAATTTGAATATTTTCTCCGTTTCGAGTGAACCTGAACTTGAGGATGTATTTTGATGCTTAAGTTTTAATAAGCATAAACGACATTGTATGCATGAAAGTATTTGCAGATAGCATTCAACGCTAAGCCATCAATTGTGCTATTCTAATTAGCACAGTTTGGTGATAAGAATTGATAACGATCCCCAATGGATGTGTCTCTGAAAAAGAACGATAGGTTATCTACCGGAAAGATAAGAAGAACGTACTTTGTCAGTCGAACAATAATCTAGCGACTCGAAAATTGTGAATTCTAACAGTATACGAGTATAATGATCATAGATAGCAATAAGAAGTTGATTACTGCAGACCTACAATTTTAGTATAAAGCTAAGACGTAGAACGCAGAGGAGCTTTGTTGTGTTATTGTTGTTTGGAATGATGTTAATAGAAACAAAGTCTCCAATCCAATAATCAAAATTTATACGTCAGTCCTTACATGTGGAATAATTATTTTTTTATTGCGATTGAGATACTGTATGAATTATTTATTGAAGTGCCCTGAATTTTTGAGCACATATTTGTAATGAGAAGTGAAGTTTTTTGAACTTAGCATGTTACGAGTAAATGGCTTTTTGAAAACTGGTTTATTGGTTTTGTTTATCATTAGTGCTATGGGATTAGCAACAATAAATGTAACCAAGAAGTAAAGAGAAATAAATATTTCTTATCCTTTTCAGCAATGAACTTTCATTTTCAGACGAAACCATTTCTTTGGCGAAAGACGTCGATATCGAATTAAAGGGATACGTTTTTACCGCCCGGAAAGAGGATCTTCGACGGCCAAGGATTGTACGTGTAGCAGCTGTTCAAAATTCGGTCGATATACCTACTACTGCACCGATCCACGTCCAACGAGATGCGTTACATGAGAAAATCTCAAACATTTTACGTGTCGCCGTCACCGCCGGAGTTAATATTGTATGCCTTCAGGAAGCTTGGAGTAAGTTTGCAAAACCGAGTATGATGATGAAAATTAGTCCGATTTTAATACCATGCTTGCTTGTTCATGTTGATTGCAGCCATGCCGTTTGCATTCTGCACGCGTGAGAAATTCCCCTGGTGTGAGTTTGCAGAAGATGTCGAAAATGGCCCAACGACAAAGATATTGAAAGAGTTGTCCAAACAATATAACATGGTCATCATTTCGCCCATTCTTGAGCGTGACTTGAATCATCACGACACGATCTGGAATACGGCAGTGGTCATTTCAAACAACGGCACTGTTATTGGGAAGCATCGCAAGAACCATATTCCCCGGGTGGGGGATTTTAACGAGTCTACGTATTATTTCGAGGGTGATACGGGCCACCCAGTGTTCGAAACGCAGTTTGGTCGGATCGGCATTAATATTTGTTATGGACGCCATCATCCGCAAAACTGGATGATGTTTGGTGTAAATGGAGCGGAAATTGTGTTCAATCCGTCGGCAACGGTGCGATCCGAGAGGTTTTGTCACTTCAGTTATTTCAACATCTGATTTCATTCCTTTTTTCAGGTAGGAGGACTCAGTGAACCTCTATGGGGAATAGAAGCCAGGAATGCGGCAATAGCCAATAGTTACTTCACTGTAGCAATAAATCGCGTGGGAACGGAAGTGTTTCCGAATGAGTTTACCTCCGGCAATGGACTTCCGGCTCACAAGGATTTTGGACCATTCTATGGATCATCCTATGTAGCTGCACCTGACGGTTCCCGTACACCTGGTTTGTGCCGGGATAAGGATGGTTTGCTCGTGGTAGAGATGGACTTGAATCTCTGCCGTCAGATAAAGGACTTTTGGGGATTCCAAATGACCCAGCGTCTCCCATTGTACGCTGAAAGCTTGGCTAAAGTCATCAAACCCGACTACAAACCACAAACAATAAGAGAAAACTGAGCCATGATTCAATGAAGCGTGTTAAAGGGGAGATACAGAGTATGTCATTCATAAACTGCATTGTTGGGGCTCGCGAAAGAAATTACAAAAAATAAATCAAACATTGTATGCTACCAAATCGTATCCTGCACAAGGCATCTGCATTTTTAAAAAGGTTTAATTTCTAAAAAATAAATCACTTTTTTGATTTTCAACTTTTATTTCGCATATTTTGTTCGCGTGGTTTTCAATTTAGTGTACATTGTTTTTTTTTTCTCTGGAATTCTTTACTGCTTATCTATATCTGAGTGGTTACGTCCGTAAATTGCACCCACTTAGGTATCTAAAACTAATTAACAAACAACATTAGTCTGGCATGTAACTACATGTAATATATATACAGAATATATGTAATATATATTCATGTAATACATATATACATGAGATGAGAAAATATAATGCAATAGTTTCAATGTATTATAAATTCTCATTTTTTGAATTATATTTCTGATTCATTCCATAACGTCTGGAAAGGTTAAGTTGAACGCACACCTTTCAAAAAAAACTATTAAGTACAATTCTATTCATGAAAATCTGTGCCAGCGCTTAAAGTTGCCATAAATTTAGCAGATTTGTAGGTGGTTTAAATATTGGATGTTATTGTTTGGCAATTATTTCAGTTAGCAAAACAGCTTCGTCAGGATGTAGTTTACCGCATGTGTTGTTGGCATGTTTTATCTCTTTTCTTTCCATCATTCATCCTACATTTTTTTACCGACATGCTTTTTAAAAATTCCGTTGAGTTATTGATACTTGTCGACCATTACAAGCTATTAGTTATATTGCGATTTCTTTCCTGTGGTGCATGTTACAGCATCAACTTGCTCATCATCACACTTTTGCACATTAGCTATCCATCCCTCAAGTATGCCTTGAGTATCTGTTTTGCTGTCTTTACATATTGTCCATATTTGTTTACATAAATGTGGCTTCTGATAGTGTAATCATAGTTGAATTTATCGTGCGGCTTCGAGGTGTAAATTTGTACCACATCTGTGTGACGTTGTATCCTGGATAAATTTAGTTTTAGTTTGATCAAGCCGTATGGTTAAGCAAACATTTTTATATATATTAGTAATGTACGGGGTCTCAAGATGCCAAGAATCTCGTAATTAATCAGTTAACTTATCTTCATGCACACTGTAGTGCATCATTAGCTGACAAAATAACTACTACATAATATTGACTAACCGAATGATTGGCGTGGTGCATATATGCATTAATAAAATCTATTAGCAATTTAGTCGGTTGAGTCATGTGTAAATTGCTATTTTTTTCTAGCAGCATGCTCCTTAATCTACTCCTATTGAATACCCCAGTAGTAGCGCTTAAGGTATGGCTTCTTTTGTTTGCTTACAATAGCTTATGTACAGATTATTAGACAGAGCTGGTGAAATGCTTATTTGAACGGTTTAGGGTTGGAGGTTATATCAAATCGGTAGAGAAAGACACCATCTTTTTACACCAATTTCTAACTTATTGTTTGGGTGCTATGGTTGCATTAATTGTTAAAGTTAGATGAAAGTAACCATGAAGGGCAAGTTGCTGCATTTTATGTAACTACAACATTAAGTAGTAAAGTTTCTTTTCATACATTGTGACGTCAACCATTCGGGTATTGATTGGAGTATAAAAAGTTTCGGAAAATATGAAGCCAGTTAGTTATTGGAAAATTGTTACATTTGTGAATTTTCATAACATCGTTTACGCTCTGCTTCCATTTCCATTGCTCCGTTTTCCGGTTGATTTTGTTTTGGTTTGCTTGTGTTGATTATAGTTTTCCTTTACAAATATTATTTTTGGATTTTGTGTTTTGTCGAAGGTACAGATGTTGAACACAGCACATTTTTATCCGTTATCTATTTTCAGATGGTGAACCAATAA
This sequence comes from Anopheles nili, assembly GCF_943737925.1. Classification (NCBI taxonomy): domain Eukaryota; kingdom Metazoa; phylum Arthropoda; class Insecta; order Diptera; family Culicidae; genus Anopheles; species Anopheles nili. The sequence continues at coordinate 36,844,310 of NC_071292.1, forward strand.
GTACGGGTTTGCTCAAATTCATGACTATTGAATCTATTAGCAAACACTAACTGTCCTTAATAGAATTTTTCACAAAGAAACTTGTAATAAAATTTCGATCATTTCGGCTTTTGGCGTTTTTTGTCGATATTTGTTGTTGTCCTGAGTGATAACGGCTACGACAACTTATAACTATAAATTTTTGTATTTTATTCTTTCATGTACCAGCGATACTCTTTTAAATAAATCAATTTGGAACCTTTAAGGAAGGTTTATGTTGTGATTGTTATTTTATTCGTTTGAAAGAAAATTAAAGTGTGACATAACATAAAGAGAATGTTGCCCAATATATTTATTAAACCATAACTGCTAATAAAAAACACATTTTGGATTGTGCGACACATTTGTTGCGTATGTCGGCTAGTTTGATTAATGATTTGGGCAGTGATTTGCTTGAAGGAAACATATCAATACTTGAAAATAAATAAACGCATTATTAAATAACCATTGTAAGATAAGCTTATTCATTACCGATCTACTTCTCCTTCCCAAAGTATGTGGCCATTGTAATTATAAGTTATAATGTTTGATATAAATTTTTCAAACGAATAAAATATGGTACAACCATGCCATGTGTGCAGAAATTCTTCTATCTCTATCAACAAATGTTTATTAATTGGCTACATGCAATTCCTGACGCTATTGCACTATCTTCGAAATTCTAGCGTTGTGGTTGTTTCCGCAGAATATTTCACGTTATAAAACAATGTGGTATAATAGTACTGTTTGATTGCTGAACCTCCACTGGACCATCCTTTGGCCATCATATGAATATATACCTCTCTCTAAGTAAAGCACATTATAGTAATATTATTTTGGTACGATATTTCGAACAAAATTAGAGTTTTAAAAATAAATGACATATGGTGAGTTAAGAGAAGAGTGGAAAGAGTATAAACCAGTAAATTAAAACAGGTAATAATGTGCGAGCGCACGTTGCAAGGATCACTTGTTTTTTGGGTGGATGTTTATTCAACTATATCCGATGAATTCGTAAACGATACAAGAATCGAAAAAATAATCTAATTTTTTTCTAACAAACTAAAACTCAACAGAACAATCTACTGTGACATATTTCAACATTCAAACAACACTGGTATATATAACATAATGTTCATTACTGCCAAGAAGCTTTTCGCTCGAGCCTTTGTTCATGTGTGCAGGATTCACTCACTACTGCACCCAACTGGCTGGAGCCCAAAGCGGCTCTGATTCACACTTGTTGGCTAAGTTTACAAGCTTTTCGAATGCTTCGGAGAGATCATCGTTGACGATCTCATCGTCGCAAAAGTGTCCGTAGAGCAAAGTGATGCGTTCGTCGGACTTGATCATTTCCATGAACTCTTCATCCTGTAAGCAAATAACAGTTTTTATGAGTATTTTTGATCCTTGTTGAGACGTGTTGTGACCGTTGAGCATGTGTTTGGGTCCTACCGTGAATCCTCTCGAATTAATTTCATCGAATGTCGAGCGCGCTCGGGCTTTCGTACGAGTTTTTTTCAGTTCCTCGAAAGCCGGAGGTCTGATATGAACGACGTATGGCTTTAGCTGAGCCGTTCGTAGCGATTTAATAGCCTGGTAGTGTGGCCCAAGAATACACACGCATCCTGCGTTCACGAAGCTTTTTACACTATCCGCAGCAGTACCATACAAGTGGCCTTTATATTCACCATGCTCGATGAACTTACCGGCCGCGATGTCAGCTTCCATTTTTTCGCGCGTGACAAACAGGTACTCCCGTCCGGCCACTTCACCGGATCGCATAGGGCGCGTGGTGACTGTAAGATTGGTAAACATAATCCTCCAAATGTTATTGCTAGCGTTCATTTGCCTTACTACAATTACAACATTGGGCTGCACTTACATGGAACCGGACTTTTGTATTTTTCCGGATCTCTTGCCACCAGCCGACGCTTCAGCTCGTTGCGACCTACACCAGGAGCTCCGATCAAGACGATCGGACGGAAAATACCGGGTCGTGGGTACAGTTTGGCCACCTCCTCGTAAGTGGCAATCATTTCCCGATCAAAGTCATCATTCTCAGCTGTATCGTACATAATTTTTTTAGTCTTTGGTCCCCCACATGGATGGTTGGGATTTGGTGAACCGGGTGGAGTAGAGCAGATGGAGGCACATGATCCTTCTATGGTAACACAGAGCATAGGCAGATGGGATGGTTGTGGCAGGACAGCAAAGATGCACAAACAATGAGAAAGGTATGATATAGCAATGTGAGAAAACGAGAAAGGAGTGGAATCGCATATGAGTATGACTATTGATTAGTGTTACATAGGATAGCGTGAAGCATGCACATGTATCAACTAATCGCAATTTTAGAAAGATCTTTTTAAAAGCTTGTCGATTTGATTGCTCACTTTTAGCATCACCGTTTGATTCCTTTTGCGTTCTTTCGTGCAGTATGCGACGCTCTTGCAGTGCTCGGCTGGGTATTAGTCCGGCTCGGGTCGTTTTTTCGCCTTCTTTCCGGGCTTGCCACCAATACGAATCGTCCTGCGAAACACCGATCGTAAAAATTAGTACGTAAATATGTAAATCTCATTTTACACAACCATTTATATTACCTACCTGCGATACAATATGCAGGATATCGCCGCGTTGGAACCCTAACCCGGCTTCTTTACAAGGGATATAAGGATCGCTTTCAGGTTCATACTCAAAATATGCCTTAACACGGACTTTACTTTCCCGCTGGTCCAATTTTCCATCAGATGGAACAAGTTTAAACGTAATTGTACCCTCTGAATTTTGCTACATAATACATATAGAACATCCAAATATTTGTTATAATTGAAATTTGAGAATTGTAAATAAACCCATGTGATTTTTCCATACTGATGAAGGCGATAACTTAATGAGCTTATTCTGATGGCTTAACTGGAAGCAATACTTACTAAAATAGACAGAACATCACTGGGAGTTTTGCCTTCCACGTTAATGTTGTTTACTTCAATCACTTCATCGCCAACATGAATAAGCCCGGAACGATCCGCTGCGCCGCCATGCATGATTCTTGCGATAATAATTTTACCAGTTTCTTCGTCTGTTTTAATAGTTGCACCCTAGAAAAATGTGAACACAAAACCGATAATGATTACTACTTGCCGGTTTAGAGCGAATGCTGTTTACTCTCTCCGCGCTTAAATACTGGATTTCACTGAATACAATTATCAAATCATTTTAGCACACAAGACAACTTATGTAGAAAAAGCTAAATGATATTAATAGACTAGCTGGGGGCTAGCACACATGTTTCATAATCGAAAAGTCAATTGTTCTCATAAAAATTTTCTTTAACGTCTACCTCCATCTCAACCTTAAAATTAAAAAAAAGACAACATAATTTGCAACGTAACATTAACACAAAATTAAAGAAACATTAGTTTCATACTATGTTTCGGTAAATCGTTCTTAAGCATTATTTTGAATGGCACACATAGAGACGCGAAGACGATCATATATTTAATTCATCTTTAACGTGTTGGTTTGCTAGTCACCAAAACTTTCAACAGTTATGGAAACTCAAAAGCAACAGATACTTACAACGATTGGTTCCGCGCTTTGTGCTCCAGCACACTGGATGCAGTAAAAATGAGTATTGAACGTATGTTATGAAATTGTGGTTAATTCAGTTTTCTTTTACTAAATATTACAGTGCTGCCATAAAGGACTCGTTTGTTAATTTGTATCTGTATAAAATGACACTGACTCTTAATAACTGACTTTTAGTTTCATGTACTATTTGGGAGTGCTTTCACATGGATGAACAAGTTTGATATAAATGAGTTACACAGTCACACATAAGGCCTTGCGCTACAAAGCAAACGAAAGAGTAATGACTTAAATGAAACGTAACATTTAAATGATCATAACTGAAACAGACAAAACCTGTAAATACAATTGTAGATTGATTTGTCGGATGGAGGTATGATATATGTTCTACGAATTAACAGCCATGCGATGAAATAGTTTACAGCTTATGTAAAATATGATAAACAACATGCGAAACATGAACAACAGCATGGTTTGGCTTGTAGTTTCAAACACAAATTATACTTCTACTATGGTTTTTGGATGTATAACTTCTGTAAGAAATAATCGATCTAAATAGATGGCTGAAACCTGAAATAGAACGGTGATAGATTCTAATACAGTTGATGTAGGTTAACATCAAAATGTCCCGATGCAAGCATTAGTTTCATAATAGTTCTCGTCTGGTAATAATTATGTGGTTTGTATCGCAAATGAAACACATGTGTCATTCGTCATCGGAAAGAGACACTGCGGTACACAGTCGTTAAAACCAGATTTAAGCAAATTATTAGGTCTGGATGAAACATAACTCATGGATAACACAATCCACAAAAATTTTCAATTATCAAAGTTCTAACGCTGAATAATCAAACTAAAAGTTTAAAGCAGGATACATTGAACTATTAACACTGAATAAATTTTTTTCACGCTCCATGGGAATGAGTTTGAACGTTGAATTAAGGCTCAAGTTCAATTATTAAATATTAATAGCACAATTTAAATGGAACAAACAAGTAACATAGGTCGATTGAATTAATCAAAAAAAATTATTGTACCACTTTTTGTGATTGTTCGAATTGATGAAATAAAAAAAAAAGCATTTTTGGCTGAGACTGCAACACGATAATATATTGATAACCCTTCAATGAAGATAGAGCTTAAAAGTGGCTAGATTATGTGAAATGTACCTGAATGAATAGTAAAATAGTTTGTATTTCGACGACTCAGAGAAATAATATCATGCATAATTGTAGAAACTATTTTTTTAAATATCGTTAATATAAGCAAAAACAAATTGGGAAAATTTACATGAAAATATGGATAAATAAATAAATTACGGAGTCTAAGTAATGAATTTTAAAACTACTATTTTAGGCAAATTTTCGTTACTAAATATTTACAGTAACATACAACATCGATATCAATAAGCAAAGTAATGTAAATTTTGTACCGCATTTTTTTCATGAATATTTGGACTTTTATTAAGAACTATTTAAAAATGAATTCGTTTTGTAGCTCTTCTCATGTTTTGGGTTTTTTTATTGATTGATGCAACTATTCTTTATAAACATAGCACTATGTGTATGCAACAACAAAAAAGTCGATCACATCGTATATGAGCCGAAAACTGTTAAATTATTGATTACTCACCAAAGGCTCATTACTTTTAACAAGCTGTACAATTTTGATGGTTTCCTCGTCTTCGTCGACCTCCACTGGGATATCCGGAAGGTGAGGATAGAAGTCTTTTTGCGCAATTGCATCGTGAGCGAAGAGGATGCTCTTTAAAATAAAAGAAATAGATTGTTAAAAAAACTGAATTAGATTTATAACCGAAAACAGGAAGCATGATCATAACATTCATCGTCCCCTCGACGGAAGTTTAATCCTATGCTAAAACCTATTGTAAGGAGTATTAGACTTGAGACTACGGAAGTCAATTTCCAGCTTACGGAAACGATCGTTAGCTTCAACCCCTTGACATCTGATTCACCCGTTGCCAGATTACCCTTTACCGTAAATTATTTAGACTGGTTTGAAATTCAGCACACATGTTTTGTACTCATTCAGCACAAACAGTGGCGAAGTGTTCCTCTATGGGCAGCAAATGAGAGCTCCTATTTCAGTCCATTTAGAATTTAGGATGTGCGATGGTACAATAGTAGAAACGACATTACCGATGTGACTGCTGCATTTGCCTGATATTTGCTAGACATCTGTTATTAAACTGTACTTAACGTGTAGTTTGAATGCAATCATTCCGTTGGATGATAAAGAAAGATTTCCATCCAGAATAAATTGATCTGTTAGATGCGATAAATGCTAAAGCAATCGTTATGCATGGGGTCATCATTACTTCTCCTTATGATAACGTAAGGAAATTAAGATATCGATAAAAAAGTTTTAGTCGAAAAATAATATATTTGCCAGTAATTTAAAAGGAATATAAAACAGAATAATTAGTTTAAAAAATAACGAGTCGATAAAACGCGAAGGGTGTGATAAAAAAGGGACAGAAAACATACATAGTATTGAGATGGATACGAGACAAAGTGCAAAATATTCGGGGAAGCAGGGGTTTAGAGAAAATTATCGATAATGTTAAAAGCGAGTAAAAAAGAGAGCGAGAGAGAGAGTGTGAGAGAGAGACATTGAGCGATTGATAAATAACATTGATAAATATAGTATTTATGATATAGTTGTCTGCAACAGAGAGCGAATCAGGAAAGACCCAAGTGTATGAAATAGAAGTAGAATTAGCTATAGTTATGTGTCCAAATGATAATCAGAGGAGCAAACTAGTCTAGGCTAGGAATGCATGTATTACGATGAATATTATGAATATAGACCGTATTTTGAAAATATGTTCATAATAACAACAAATTAGATTACAATTTGTTGAATAAAATCTGAAAAATTGCAACCTTGACCCAGCCATAATATTTCTTAGGATGGACACGTAGATGTGTCTGCTAGAAAGGCTGTGTTTAACGATTGGAAAACGATGGCTTTCAGTTGTCAATGACCGCGACTCTTCCTGGAATAGATCAACACCACTAAGCAGTTGTAGCGCCTGCTAAGAAAGTAAGTGATATTACCATGTAGTAGTATTACTACTGTTACTATTACTATTATTAGTATTAGTACCAAGGAAAATTACTTTTTTAAGAAATTTCCCGCCAAACCAGTGTGGGACAGTCGAAATCGCGCATGTTTGTCCTTGAAACTTATTTAATTTTTAGTATTTTTCATTCATCATCATGTACAAAGAACGTTTAGAAAAATATGCTTTTATTGTCTCAAACCCAGCTTAGAGTAGTAGACTATTACAATCACAGATACCTAATGTCGAATTGATTTTGTAGACCAAATGATAACTAATGCAACAACGATATGGATAGGAATTAAATTCAATCGTGTACTTGTTGTTGAACTTCTGTTGTGTTTGACCATGTACTTCATAAAATAGCAACAAACGAAATGTGCAACAAAATCATACACAGATAATCAACTACTGACAAGTTATCAGGAAAACATCGTGAACCGAATAACCGAAGCCAGTGAATAATTCCAAAGTATCAAAGAATCTCTTGATATTGAATATTCCACTTGAGAAATTCAGTTGCTCATCATATTATCATGCCAAAAGCTATCTAAAGCTTTCAGACTTATATAATAAAGTAAACCGATCCATGCCTATGTCATTTGCAACCGTTCTACTGCTAATCGATCGAATCTCATTTATTGTTCAGACAGGTATCGTGAAATCCGATACGAATCGCGTGATAAAAATGACCATCAATTTGTTAGTGATGTGTAGTCCTCGGTTTCGCAGCGATTATAAATTAACAAATTGGATAGTGAAACATCGATGTGGTGTGTATCTATTTGTCAGGGTTAGTACGGTCGATTTCAAATCATGGTCAATATGGTCCAGCCAATAATGGAAAGCAGTTTGGTTACGTTGTTGCTACCGTTATTATCTGGAGTAAATTTTGGAAGTTGATCGTAATTAATGACCATACAAAAACAAATCTAAATTCTAAACCTAGAAGGAAGCAGTGTATTGATTTTTCGAAAAAAAAAGTTTTAAGACGTAATGATATGGAACTGACTAATATATCTTTTAGGAGCTGTGATATAATTGTAAATGCCACATATATGCAATATGTTTTTGTAAAATGATTGAAGTTTTCACGTTTCTCAACAAACCTCAGCTTTTTTTGTAATTTTTAATCGATTGCGCTTACCTGTAAATGTGGCGTTTGAAGTAGATGGAAAATCTCTTTACACAACGGAGAAATGTGACATCTTGGTGCCAGTAGCTCTAAAACTTCCATTAAAATCTATTTTTGATGAAGGGTAGATTAAATAAAACAGTTGTTAAAAAATATATTCAAAAATTAGATAGCATGTAAGGCAAGACTTACTTGCATTGAAGCAGATAGCAATGGTGCTATCCTATCATCTTTGTTAATTTTGGCCACCTTGCTATGTACATTAACGAGGGCATTCAGTTCCTTTGATTGCAGAAGGTTTTGAAGGAAGCCGAGGTCCTTCTCATCGTTTAAACTTTCAGCTTCTTTAAGCGACGTAATCAATTTAGAGATAACTAAAGTAAAGCAGAAAAAATTGTTGCAACTTTTGTTTTGTTTTTGTATGCACACAAATAATTTATTATCATCTTATGAACATGCAAAGAAAACCATAGTGACCATGATGAAGGGTGTTCTTTTTAAATAATTATTTCAATAGACTTTCGTTACTGACTTGACAAGCAAATCTAAAAGACAAACAATTAGATTTGCGTATGAAATTTCGAGTTTGAACTAGGGTTTGAACAACATAAAGCATTGACTTATGTTTTTATTAAATTCTCATAATATTCATGTTATTTGAATTGTTTTCTATTAGACAGGAACACTTTATCATGCATATTACTAATTCTTTATCTGACAGAAATATTGTAGATCCTTTATTTCCCCTGGTGCTGCTGCATACAAAAACAAGAATTTTGAATACTTCACTATGACTTGATAATGTTTTGTCTGTAGTATCATCCTTGATATATTATACATATTTCGATATACTTCATAGTATTTTGGTATTTATTCAACATGATCTGATATCAGAGCTATTTCATTTATGTTTCACCATGTTTCTTCGTCTCTTTCTTCTTATATAATGAACGATTGACAAAACACGTGCGAAATAGACGATCCCAAATGTTTACTATCATTTGAGCAACAATTAATTTTGTTAAGTATATTTACCTGGATCGTAGCTTCCATCAGACGCCATGGCAACTGCTGTCATTATTTACAAAGCCTCTACTCTACGAACAATAAAATATGTACACCCAAAACACGGATTGACAAAACAATTTTCTGCGTAAATAGTTGGCTGGATGAGAGCACACTCATTCACTTAATCTCAGTACGTTTTCGCTTTACTTATAAACGCTCAATCCATTTTTATACATCACTGTAAGAAGAAAAACGATTAAATTTTGAAAATCATTTCATAACTACCGTTTTGCTGCTATATCATAACAACATTCAAATTTGTAACGTTTCATTGCAATCAACAAATTTTTATGCCTACATTGTTTATTATTTAACAATAAATAAACTGCGATAAAATCCGAGCAATAATATTGTTGTCAAAGTAAATCAATACTTTGAACAGGACTGTTCATCATCAAGGACATTAATGTATTGATGAATTGCGAATGAAAAGCATAATTACCATGCAAAATATGAATGAGCATGAGTAGTTTGAAAAATATCAACATATGCATAATCAAAACATGATATGGAAGTAATCTTTTACTGTAAACAAAATAGGTTATTGTAAGTTTTTAATTAAGAGCAACAAAAAATCAAGTATTTTTGATAATCAACACGTTTAACCGAATGCAAAAAACGAAGGCTATATACATCTGAGCCATTAAATTTCAAAGGTTCATGATATGTTGGCCCGTATATTGCAATAGAAGATCCCATATGAAAGAACACATTTTATTTTTATACCATAAACATTTAGCTTCTCTAAATATAGTACCTCATCAGTGTCTTCACCTACGATTGGTTCTCTGTGCATGGTGGCAAAATCATGGGAAGCAGAAATTATTGTGGCATGTTCTTGAGAGAAAGAGTCGGATGAGTTTGTCCATCAATCCGACTTGTGGACCGTACGTGAGCCGATACAAGATCTCAAGATCATCAAACATGGCTATTATTTTCTTTTAAAATATTTTCAACCATACAAAGGAAGATTGTTGAAGAAACAATGTTCCGTAATTCACTGCTAGAACGTCATAGAGACCCAAATTATGACATATGGAACGCAGTTTTGTACAATATATTACGGTACATAGTTCATAAAGCATTTTCAGAATAGTTCTACATAAATAGAAATCATTTTTTTTTTCATATTTCCTGCGCGTATGCTCATTGATGTTACAATATTCTCTAACAAGCTTTCCTTTTATCAAACCATTGACAAAATTGACGAATTAATGATATATGGAATACTTGTGTTTGTAGCTAAGATATCGAATTATTCAATAAAACCCTAGAAACATACCGTGTATAACTAAGGTGAAAACTAGTTTTATCTGATTGAAAAGTTTACATAAGCGCGGTAATAGGAAATAATGTATTCAGATATAGGGAAAAGTACTTATGTGTAATTTGTGAACAGCAGTGTTGTTTTAAGGTTGCTAATCTTGAAAGTACAAATCCCTATAGCAGCTATATTTTCGTTATGGATTAGAATGAAAAATCATCATTATTCATTTCAATGCCGATGCTGAACGGAATTATACTTGGATGGTCTTATTCTACCCACTTTTTGTATCTTTTTAGCTGAAAAAGTCTAGCTATATCCTAACCGGAACTATGTACAACCGTATCCATTTCACAGTTTTTTTGTCTTTAATGTAGTTAAAACGGGGACACTTCGAACACGGATAAAACCGACCGAAAAAGCCGACGGCGGCATTCAGGTTTGAAAATAAATCACCAACACATGCGTACCCGAGGAAATCAATTTGAAGTGGATTGATGCTCGGTGGTAAATGTAAAACTATACAATTTTCCTGCGTGGTTTGAAGTTTATCTGTACTAGTGTGCGTGCAGTGTTTTTCCTTTCAGTTTTCCCGTCTGTCAGTGCGTTATTGATGAAATTTCCTCCGTTGTCCCATCAGAATGCCTACCATCGGGTATCGCTTTATTCACATTTTCCTCATTATTAATCCTTAATTTGCATCGCACAACTGTGTGGTTTACACGTCATTTTCATCTGTGTGGCCATTTACAGGAGCCTCATTTTAAACCGCTGGGTTTACAATAAATGACACACTGCATATTAATATACATTTGATGGTCCGCAACTATGAAAAATCAATTAGTTTTAATTTTTTACCATGAATCGATATTCGAGTAACAAGCACTCCGATACACTTGATATATTTATAAGTGAGGAGTCGACGAACGGAACCATGTGGCAATTCTCAGATTGTGCGACGAAATGCGTATTATTATTACATTCAACAGATTAGTGAAGAAATCACACCCAGCGTGCTATTTTTGTGTTGGGCCTAAATATAAAGTCCATACATCCAGAAAAGATTCCCACTTTCGGGACTGGTACGTCACTAGTACGAAACTCTAGTACGAAAATTTATCCACACAATATGACTTCATGAATATATGGTACAGTATCATGAGAATCCTGCACTGTCGGGAATTTGTCAGTCACTTTTTTCTTATCATACATCACATCACATCACTAAATTCGAACGAAAGGAGTTTGGATACATATACTCTTTAAAAAAAAGCATACCACGGTCGTCGCACATTCGTACCTAAACATTTACGAATCACTTCTGATGATACGCAACCCTCGACAGAGCCGACCCGATTTATTCGCTGTGAACGAGTTTTGACAGAACACTCTCGTATCGTGCGTTTCCGTTCGTTCGCGAGCTAGAGAGAATGCATCAAAACTGCTTAGTGGACTAAAAAAGGTCAACTGCGGGGTATTCTGAAGAACGCCGCATCCACAATATGAAAACAACGCGGTTCAGTGTCTTCTTGCTATACATGCTTCTGCGCAAGAGCACCGATGATAGCACAGTGGTACAAAACGTTATGAATTGAAATGTAAAATGAATGGAAGGTAACATATATGATGTTTTAGTTGTTGATCGTTGTTAATAATACAAACGGTTCAATTCCATTTAGCGAATAACCCTTTTGATTCACTAGTAAAATAAACAATCCATAAAAGTTGTTAACTTATTGTGGCACAAATTCAGTCGTTTTTAATTTTTTTAACTACAGCTTATGCAAATCTCAGCAAATATGAATTATTTTTCGTAACGTTGCTTAAGGTTTGAAGCGTATGTTATGAAATACTACTATGCAATAATAAAGGACTGTAAGCATTAACGAAATAAAATATTCGAATTTTTGTTTTCGGTGCTTCACTAACAATGCATTGTGGTTCACTTATAATGCACAACAAACGTAATAAACCTATCTACCCTCTATCATCTAGGCAAAGATGATTAAAGCGACAAAAGTTAGTATTTTATACATTGTATAGTATTTAACTAACTAACTATAGTATTTAAATAAAGGTAATTACCAACCGAACGTTAATTAACTGAATGTTAACAAAATAAACTCTCAGTTTTTAGCTTATTTCCATGTTAGAAACTGTGAGTTTGTATGTAAATATAAAAACTTGAGGTTAAATTTTTTGTAATTTCTTGTTGACTAATTTATAAACTGCCAATAATATCTTTAAAAAAAAGTGGTTCAAAATTTTTAGTACGAACCCCAACGCACTTGTATATTTGCACATATATGAAGCTTCTGCTATTGTGACACAGAGGGAGCTTCGCTATTCCAGACAGGTACAGTGCATGACATTTTTATACAATATCTTTAAAATTTCATATACGAATTGTTTGGGGATCAATAAGTTAGATGAGTTTGAACATGTAAACATGATTAATACAAACTATATTGTTTGATAGGAATATTGTTTATTCGTCTATTTGAATGGATTTGTATATTCGCATTTTCTGTGGCTCATCAGCCCATTGGGCCATTTGAGTGAATTTTGTTTCAACCGCAAAGAAACCATGCGAAAGCAGCAAAATACCGCAAAGAAAACAATTTCTTTGCAGTAAATACCTGTCTAACCAGTCTAGGTGCATAAGGAATTTCTTTCTAATTGCTTTCTTTCTTATTTTCTGTTACCTGCATTTCACTGAAGTTCCAAATTATTTCCCTACAACTATTTCCGTTTCCTCAGTTTTATTCTGTCGTTGAAAGTGTTAACATTCAAGTTGTAAAGGCTGAACTGAATCTCTTTGCCAAATGGTATCTATCTGTTGTACCCCAGCAATCGGTTGAATACGTTCGTCAATAATTATTGTCATTTTACATACGTTTTTAGCATCTGAGTACATTCGTTGTTGCTGCCAGCGTAATGTTGGTGTTATTCGTTCCCTGTTCGAATTGCCTTCCCATTTGGGATTATTTTAGTGGTACAGAGAGCCCCGGTAAAGGAACGCTGGCGGATGGAACCGAGATCGAATTAATCGAATCCCGACAAGACAGCTCCAAACCATTGCTACGCTACGATACGATGGTACCAGTGCTGCAGGTTATACTAACCCCGATTGGACGCATGGTTTGGCCCCGTATTGAGCAATGGTTTTCTGGGTTGTTTGGTGCATATCTCAATAGTGCAAATCGAGCTATTGATACTATCGCTCAGTATGCAACGGAAAACATTTCCTTTCGGACTGGGTAAGAGTTTAAAACATTGGAAAGGTGACTGATATGATCAATGATCAATTGCTACTAATTTCGTTTCCCTTCGGTGCTCTTTTAGCGATGTTTATTATACCAAAAATGATCTGATTGATGGCCATGGACATCAGTCCCTGATTATTACGCTTCCATCGGGAAGAACTTTCACGGTGCTTACGTTTAAAACCAAGAGTAAATTCAACGTTTTGGATGAATTTCCACAATTAAACGAAGCGCACAATGAAGTTAGATCACTAGATTAGTATACATTCATGATAACCGATCCTATCCCATAAGTATTTATTTGCCTTCTTCAATGATTTAATAAATTAACAACAATAAACAAATAAAATTATACTTTAAAATAAAGATAGACGAAGCGTATTATCGGATGCAACATTTTGGTATTGTTCTACAAATGAATTGATATCCATTTGCTTTAGTGGATTGTGTGTTTTCTTACGTCGAAGGGATAATGAACCGCTTTTTTTTATTTCATGCAGTTTGATTAGCGTTTGGTTATTTTTAATTTATCAATTTAAAAATGAGTGTCCCATTTGAGGATCAAGTAGCGGGATAAGCTCTCGATTTCGATAGCGTATGGATTCTTCCGGAACCACCAATAAGAAAACCGTGCTTGTTAGCTGGCTCACTGACGCTGGCATCGTAAGAAATGCGCGAGGAATCGTTTATGGTGAAGCTCCGTAGATAGTTACCACCGAACAAAGGCATCGATCATCAAAGCATTAGAAAAAAACACACGTACTCGAAGTGAGCTTCGTGTGAGGTAAGAAAGAAGGTTACCGCATTTGGCAACTGCAATTATGATTCGTAATGATTAGTCGAACAATTTAGATGTATCTTCACGTCGCTCGTGTCGGCCACTCCCCGTTCAACTACAGCCGCACCGGCGCCACTATGTGCGTTTGAAGACGTTGCACCAACACGAATCTACGTCCTACCTCAGCCAGCGGCTTGTACCTGGCACCGCAACGCAGTCATAATGAAATTGACCTCCTTTCCCTAATGGTGATTCTCGTGCAGGTGCGTTTTCTGCATGCCTGTGTGGCTGCTGGCGCGAGTGGTCGTGTATGATCGTTGCCTGGCGAGTGTTGAGAGATTACTTGAGCTAAGAGTGGAATTTGAATGACGAGTGACCGCAACCCAGAGCGCCATCCGAGAGGACTATGCCTTTTCGATCGTAATGGAGAAACACCGTACAACCGTCTAGAAAGATTGCAGCTTACCGCAATGGTTTTTTGAGCATACTCCCGCCATTCGACTTATTTGAGGTGAACATCGACACAGGAACTTTCAATGTCGCCGCAGATCAATGTCATTTGAATTGTGTGACCATACAATGGAAATTACCTGGGTGAGTAGAGACGGGCGTTATGAAAATCGCATGACGACTGCTCAAATAAGACAGGATTGGCAAACAGCTACCTTCCGTCCGTACATGTTCCGATTGTAATGTTCAGGGCCAATAGCCGCTGTAACCAAGCTGGAAAGAAACGGAGAGAGATGGAGAAGAAGATGCGTCGATTTGACATCCAAGTGTGCTATCGACAGAATATCCTTTTCACTGGAGACATGCGCAGTACGATTCGAACAGTCAAACGGGAAGTTTGTGTGTGTTTTGATACGTACTAGACCGTTCGTTGCGTACGTCGGTGACGACATGCTAACGGTACCGTACCGGCATCGTTAGCATTGTCGTGAAACGCATCCAACGTGGCACCTAAACAATGTGCGAAAAAGTGAGTTTATAGAATTCGCTTTTTTCTGTGCTTTTTTTGCGAAACTCACTTAACAAACAAGATCGTTGCTCAATTTGACTGACGTAACTGCTGTACGCCGATGCTGGGTTCAAGGTTAAGCCCAAATCATCGGTTTCGTATAGCGCTGCAATGAGGTGAGAGCTTTGAGCAGGTACAAGCCGGTAAATATGACGATTGAGAACAGCTTCTTAGAGCGTGTTAGGCAATTATTGGTAGGTTGGTATGTTGCGACTGAAGTGAATATGAAATCAAAGTGTTGAAAATTAATTCAAATACACCAGTGTGCTGAATATACCCGTGTCTGAGCAGAAAATTGATGAGAAGTGTGCGAACGATTTATTGTGCATAAATATTGTGTGTGTAACCTGCAGTATTCTCTTTATTGTAGCCACCATAAATCATGGGCAGTAGCGAAGAAAAAATGTAGGCATGGATAATCTGTAGCTTCTTGAGAACGAAAACAGTAATACATAACAATGTGTAGAAGTAATGCGTCAAAATGCACCTTATGCAATATTGCAGAAAAGAAAAAAACCAAAAAAATCTATACAGCTGCATAGTTTGATAGTGTTACACTAACCAAACCACTAATTCGTTGAATAGTATTATGACGATTCAACACGAACGGTTTAATTAATCCTAAGTCTTACGTCTTAAGTGAGACAATGATTGGAATGAAGCTAAGTAACAAAGTTCCTCATAAATGAATTAAGAAACGGATAAAAAATGAACTTAAAACTATGTTAAATGAACGGATACAAAATCAACTTAAAAGCAAATGAAATTGTACAGTTTTTACTGTTATTTAGCAGTATATGAAAGCCTTTTTTATGACTATTAAAATTTAAAAATTATAATAAAAAGCTTGATACACAAACCTAACATAATGTTTAAATCTTTCTGTCTGTACCAAATTATGGACAATTTGTTTGGCACTGAAAAAGAAATTTAAAAAATGTGAACACATCTACGACTTAACCCTAATATGGAGTACATGAAATATGAAGAGTAGTATTATAGAAATTGCGTGGATTCGAACCGCTGTACATTGTCTAAGAAAAACAAAAACAACAGATAGTTATAGGAACAAAGGTTAGCCACTCAGCTTTTTCGTTCTGGTTTATGAACTTTGTAAGTAGAAAGAAAAAGTCACAACAGATGAAGAGCATCCGCCCAAAAATATTATATGGTACAATAAAGCTTAAAATAACTACATTCGATTCGATTTACCACGTCCTTTCACGGCCGCGTTGACCATGACAAGTACTTGTTGCCATTGCATTGATGGAAGCGGCTCAATGAAGTGACTTTAACTTGAAAGCACTGCCAAGGATGTACAGATTTCATAAACGAAAGGCCAGCTCAATGGTTGACATGTTTTTAGCCGTCCTATGCAAGATTTTCGAGCGCATTCCTTTGATTCGTGGATATTTGCATTAATTTTTCGTAACTATCATATATTATTAGTTTCAAGTTGCATGATTAGTAACATATTCATCTTGATTTTCTATAACGTGTTCGCACCATAAAAAAAAACATAACTAAATGAGACGTTACTAATCGAAAAAGAATGGACTTGAAGCCTTCTCTTGTCCTTGCCAGCACACGACCAGGTAATCGAAATGCCGTGAATGCTCATCAGCCGGTCGGTCGGTGACAAACTGGCAAAAGAGCGTACGGAGAGATGATTGTGCGACTGAAAATGGAAATGGCACATTATACCAACAACAAGGGAAAGAAGCCACACTCGCTTGGATATACATTAAGCTGAGAGTGATGAAAAACGACCGGGATATGAAGTAAAAAAGGGATGGAGGGATATGGCTAGTGCGGTAGAAGCCACAGCAGACTGGCCAGGCGTGGAGCGTGTGTTTGTACCCAGCTGGAAGGTACGGAACGACTCGCTCGAACTGAGGGCGTTGAAATAACACGAAAGGCTTCAGCTTAAAGTACGCAGGCCGAGGCAGCGGCAACAGTTATTACAAACTTCAATTACAACCGCGCGCGCGGGACCACCAGATGCTTGCTAGTCGGATGAGGTCCCAGACGTTGGCCGACCGTAGTGTTGAGTGGTAGTGCACGTTTGGTCGTCCGCTGATCGCGATCACACCGCACGTTTGGTGAGCTTGGCAAACCATAGTAGAGTTGGTGCTCAATGCGTGTGCAGAGCGCGTGTTCGTTGCTTGTCTGACTGACAAATTTTTTGTTCTAGTTGATCCCCTGAAACAAGTGTGTGATCGTTGGGTATTTTAGTGCTTTGCATTTATAATCCAAGGAATATACAATTATCATCGTTAGTTTATGGATCATAAAAATGAAATTTACACGGTTGCTGTTTTAAATTTTGACATTTGCTTCAGTTTGGAGGATTAAATCTTTTTTTATTTATTTAAGATGAAATTTTTCCCGCAAATGTAACATGACGGTAGTGTTCATGGAGATGTGCAGTATTCGAAGTCACGAGGAGATTGAGTGGGGTGGGCATTAAAGTGAAATGTGATGAAATAAGTGCTTGCGTTTTAGCATAACCAAGCTAGGCGGTACCTTAGACATTAGGCACCATCGGTGTATGTGAATGCCTGGCAACGGAATAATGCCACCTCGTGCAACTACAGCATTGTTCAAGCGCCGCAAACCATATGTTGGCAAGCTAACATCGAAAGAAATAAAGCATGTGTAACAGAAAGAAAAAAACGTTTCATTCTCATGTACAAGCATTAATGGTATAAAAAATAACTGGACCGATTGTACCGCAAAAGTATATTGATAGATTTTTAAAACCATGCGACCTGTGAAAAATTGCTTAGTACCCCTTTCTTACGTTGCTAGAATAACAGTGATTTACCATTTTTATCGAAAAATTGTAATACCTTTGCAAACAAATTAAGAATTAATTATAAATTTTAATCAAAAATCAGCATGTTTTTATCATCTATTTCATGTACTCATCGTTATTTGCTTATATATTTCTAGCAAATTGAAAGCGAACCATCGATTTCTGCATTGTTTGTATGCGAGTAGTTTGATTCGGTTGTGCATAAAAGATCGCGTATGTGAAAGAAGAAGGAAGTAAAAGTGATAAAGTGAAATTGCTAGTGCAACAGCGGCACCTAAAACTAGTTTGCTTTCCTTACTGCGGTATTATTAGACACAGACACACGAACGAGCCGTTGCATTTTCAACTTGCGCCTGTAAAGCAGCTCCAGCGGAAGTTGAGAGTGGAAAAGTGCAGTTACCTCCGAACCTGTGGCATAGAAATAACAGCAACACCTACCACAGCTACCGCTGCAAAGTAGAAAATAATGTTAGCCTCCAAAGGGAAACCCTTTTCGTTCGATCAGACGGAGTTGAATCCATCGCGCAGCAAGCCGTCAATTCAACAAACGATAATGGAGGTGATAGTGTTCCTGCTGACATCGTTAGGGTACATACTGCAGGTAAAAAAACATCAAAAAAATCCAAAAACGTTGAACACTACTATAAACAGAATCGTAACATATTACTCATGACCATTGTTTTGTTAGGTATAAAATAGCAATCCTTTAAACACCAGCAGCATAAGTCGTTAAAACTTCTGCAGACAGCATAGACCGGGTAGCATAATTTCATATTTGTACATTTGTTATTTGTATATGTTTAAACCAGTGGTTGTACATTTAGTATCATTCAGAATACAAACATCAACTCCCCCAGGCGGCCGGCGACTAGGTGAATACATCTAACGTTGCTTAGAGGTGTTTCCTACAATTACGCAATCCCTTCGTTACATAGCCATAGTTGAACGATAGAGCAAACGCAATGCACTACCTCGTTCAACTATATTTTTTCCCCCTGAAGCAACTGCATTTTACCATCTCTCTGCAGCACTGGATACAGTAACGGTGAGATTGTGCAAACAAGCTCTTGCCATACTATGAAATGGACGAACATAGCGATGCCCATGGTCGTATCGACCGAATTGCAGTGCGCGATCGTACTTGTTAAGCCGCAATGTTTTTTGTTGTTGTTGTTGGAATTGGCTGAGGTGAGGTAATCTGAAATCGACAATAAGTTCTTTGCGCTATTGCTTATGTGCAGTATGTGTTCAACATAGCTCTTGCGTTCGACATAAAGCAGGCATGGATTTAGAATGTATACATGCATTTTAGTGAGCAATTTTATCATCACAAACATTTGATGTAAACAAAAAAAAAACGCTACTTCACAACATTAAATCACCATTATTTTTAGCTAGAATGTTTTAAGTGCATTTCTTTAAGCATCTACAAAATGGTTCTCTGGCATTTATTGTACTGCGTTACGTCATGCTGTGAAGCGTAATAGGAAGAACGCAAGCATTGAATTATTTTCAACCTGGACTCGAAACAGCTGGCTATTTTTTCTCACATCCTCGTAAGATTGCTAATCATGGGCCCAGCGGGCCAACACACGGGATAATGATATTATGCGAGAATCGAAGCAATCATCGCCATGCATAGGCCATGGCGATCTGTTTGTGTCCAGGTGGCGTATATACTCTCCACGAGCTCATTTACAGCCAGTGATTATCAAAACGACTTCTTCCTTCAATTAAATGGGAGGAGTACTGAAGGCCGACAATGGATATTTTGTGCGTTGAGATGGAAGGGGCACATGAAGGTGAAATAGAATGAACAGGCGTCATTTGCGAATGGTGTTTCACACTACTAAAAAAACCCCTAACTGGGAGTCAAAACTGCGAGCTAAACAAATGTACTTGCTGTTCGTCTTGAATAATTGTAGACAAAATAAGACAATCCAATTTGTTTGAAAAATAAAGTTGTTGTTAACACGTTGCTGTAAAGCATACGTTGCTTTTAAATCGATATCCTCTATCAAAACCTGTGATTTGTTGTGCGCAAGATTTAATAGTGAGTAAAGTAATTTTGATCGTTGTGGCAAATCTCACGTTCGAAGAGCAATGGGAGACCTTTTTTTGGAGGATGCCACTGGTTCGTTTGCCAGAGCAAACAATACACTGGACTGACACAGGGTAGTAATTGGTAAGCAAATAATGTCACGACCATGGTCACTGAGCGGCTGTAGCGTTATGCATCCCCACAAACATTTTACTTTCAGGGTTTTTGTTTACTTTCCTCGCTCGGTGACAATTGGCCGTGAATGGCCGAGGTCGGTTGTGTTTGTTTTGATCGATTTTTTTGTTTGTGTAAATTTGCAGCACATGTGTTATGAGTTAAGATGTGTTCATGAAATTTTTGCATTTCAATTTATTTTCAGGCAATTTACTATCAAATATTCGGTGTTTCAAAGAAAGACCTGAATGGAGAAATAGCACTTGTGACTGGTGGTGGTGGTGGGCTCGGAAGGTTGCTGGCCCTTCGGCTCATAAAGCTCGGAGCCAAGGTTGTGCTGTGGGATATTAATCAGGAAGGTAAGTGCAGGTCATTAGGTACGGCGATGTGGAGAGCATTTGAAAAACTTGCTTTGGTCGGTTGTGCAGGTAGATCGTCATTACACCACGTGTATCGTTTCTAATACCAGAAACTACTTTTCTTTACTTTAGCGATAATGCAAATCGTTGAAAAATCACTAGTGTTTTTTTGTAATGCAAACCTATGTAAAAAACCCAACATTTTTAATAATATGCTTAATAAATGAGTGCATGAGTGCACTTTATTCTCTATGGAACAACATTATCTAAAAGAATTAAGCATAATAAAATTGATCATATATCATTGGTTAGTTGAACAGTGGTAGACGACGCAAAAAATACTACCGGTCATTGAAGTGAGTGAGGCTAAAAATAAATTGTATAAGATTACCTTTTGACAACAGCCAATTCCATCAATTCTCGATAGTACGTTTTTATGTGCTATATATAGATATATATATATATATATATATATATATATATATATATATATATATATATATATATATATATATATATATATATATATATACACATATATATATATATATATATATATATATATATATATATATATATATATATATATATATATATATATATATATATATATATATATATATATATATATATATATATATATATATATATATATTGAAATAAAAAATATTATTTCTAATTATCTCATATTTTGTTGGTTCGTCAATCGGAGGCTTTATTTCGATGCTTTTAGTACCACCACTACAAATTGGGTTTGCATAAATTTTTATTGGCAAATGTACGATGTTTGAAGCACACACTCCACCTCTCTCGTAATTGAAGGTTAAATTTAAATTGTATACATAACAAGACCGATTCACTAGGTCAGTCCAGGTTAATATGAATGAGTCTTCTATTCTCCATGATTGTTTCCACGATTTATTCATCCTCACTTGTTTGACTAATCGCCTAATATATCGTTACGGATATGTTTGAATAAATATGCATCAAGTTATTACTAAAGCTTATATAATAGATGTATAGATGTATGCTTATTGCGATAGAGCTACATAGCAAAACCATGTATAATATAATCAACCTCGTGGTGATTGTCACTTAATTGTTTTATACATCATGATGCGATATATTTACGATATAGTTGAACAATGTCTTGCAAGTGATTGTTCTGTTTTTTGCTGTAGCTATGTTACCTGGTACTATTATCAAAGCAATTTAATGGGCATTATACTCCTCGAAAACGAAACATGAATACGTCGGAATGAACCAAATGTGAGTGATTTGACATACGAACTCGAGTTTACACGAAGAATTCTACGAAAGATGATGAATGTTGATGAGTAATGGTGTAAAACTCTTGCTTCAACCATGTTATTTTTTGCATATCTTTAAATGTTCTATTGTTTTGTTGTCTAACATTTCTTACACCTTTTATCCACCAAAGGCTCTCTTTTTTTTCTTTGGTTTCTAAATGCTATGAACTGCGTTGAGCTCTGTATACAAAAAATGCTCTTCAGTGTTATTTTGGTATTTATACACAGAAAGCAATGGAAAATAAAGCTTATCAAATAGTAGAATGCTATGGACAGAAAACATAACCTGCCGACCACGGACACATTAAAGTCTTAGTCTCGTTTATATGCACTATGGAGAGCATAAAATTCAAGGTCATCCAACAGCAGATAGACACACTGTTGTGCTCACTGCAACTTTTTTAGCCTTCTCGTTCATGTCGTTATGCGGCAATCGTGAATGCAGTTTTGATCAGGATGAGAAAGATTAAAACTTTTGGAAATTATTCAGCAGCGGCACAAAGCCATTGATGATGATGAACCTTTGCAACGGATGAAATAATAATGGCAGTATAACAGGTTTGCAGAAAAGGTATGCTGGGACAAATAAAATCATAAAACCGGATCGAGGCTGTCTGGCGTGCGAATGTGCAGATATGTTCGAGGACCATCGGAAGAGGAGGGTACTATGAACTGGGTCAAGATCATCGGGATTGATAATATTTTAAATGATGGAACCCGTGACAATGAATTGAAACAAGGCTTCGATGCTGTTTTATTTTGCCTTAAAACCAAGTACGATAGTAACCGTGAAGAAAGTAGAAAAGAGTTCACCACGCTTAAAATTTCAATCTAAAGATGAGAAGATGAGAACACTTTGTAAAAAGAGAACCAGTAGTTTAAGCGAAAGACTAATTTCTTTGGACAATATTGCTTTCATTGGCAAGAGAAAGTATTTTCATTCTGCCAAACTATTAGTAAAAATATTTCCAAAAAAGTTTCATTCAAATTGTGAATAATATAATACCGAACTGTTTACACCAACAGTAATATGTCTACTGTTTTTTTGATCATTTATTGATATTGTATCAGTGCTCATACAGTTCGTTCGATAAATTTGCTCATTATATTTCTATTTACTCTTGCTGTCCTCTGGCCAGTTTACAAAATGGGTTATTTTAATCCTCATTTCTTCGTTAATCAATCAAAATCAGAAATCAGTAAGCTCTGTATTTAGTATTTTAAAATTTTATATTATTGTATTTTTCTACAACTATGGAACAGGACTAGACGAGTCGGTAAAACTGATTCAATCCCTAGGAGGGCTTTGTAAAGGTTATAAAGTGGACATCTCCAATAAAGATGAAGTGTATAACTATGCCAAAATACTGCAGGAAGATGTTGGTGATGTAAGTATACATATGAAACTGGTTTCGTAATATTACATATTTCATTATTTATGTACTTTCAATCGATTAAATAAAAAATAGCATTTTGCTCCCGAATACAACGAAGATTGTTTAGAAATTTATAAAATTGATCGTTTCCAATGGCAAGCTATTAAACATTGTTTTCATTAGATGCATTGTTAAAATAACAGGGATACGTGAATGTAAATTTGTACCATAGAAAATGCATCAAAGAACTTTGTCGTTCAGGCATTGCACGGGTCATTTAGTTGTTTGATTAATAGGAAGTGGATCTATTAATGGATGGTACTGATTACCGCCTTGATGATTAATTAGACACAGTATCACATTAGGGAAGTTTGATTCCACAAAATAGACTCCACCAAATGATATGTAGATAGTGAAGATTAAATTACTTATCCTCAGTATAATGTGAGTTTAAAATTGACTAGAAGCGTTGATAAATATAAATATATATATATATAAATATATATATTTATATATATATATATATATATATATATATATATATATATATATATATATATATATATATATATATATATACATATATATATCTATCTATATATATATATATATATATATATATATATATATATATATATATATATATATATATATATATATATATATATATATATATATATATAAGGCATTTGAAATAGCTCTGCTATTTTGTAACTATGTTTATCATTTTCCAATATTTAAATATTGATCAAAAAGTGCGATTGTCTTTAAAACCTCAACTATATGTGTATTTGCAGGTTACGTTATTATTCAATAACGCAGGGGTTGTTTCTGGACGTGCGCTTCTAGACACTCCCGACCACTTGATAGAACGTTCTTTCAGCGTTAATGTGCTTGCACATTTCTGGGTAAGTGGGAAACAAACATAGAATAGACTGTAACATACACTTTAAATGCAATATAAAATACTAAAGCTTTTACTGAAATATATATTTATATATACGGTGCTTTTATGCCGCAATGACAATATGATTGAAAATATTCATCGACAGTCATGTGAATGATACTTTTTATTCTTTGCGTACTATTCCCGCGATCGATGACATATGCTAGACGACGAAAGCTTTCCTCCCGGCAATGTTGAAACACGACCATGGGCACATCATAACCATTGCTTCTTTGGCTGGTCATGTCGGTATATCGAAGCTGGTGGACTATTGTTCTAGTAAATTTGCTGCAGTAAGTATTTATGCTGTAATGTGATTTTTGTCACAAATAGCTGCTTAACTGAATAATGTACATTCTTCAAACTTTTTTCATATAATCATACAAAGGTTGGTTTCGACGAAGCATTACGATTGGAACTTGAACATCTGCGCGCGCAAGGTGTATTTACGACAGTAATTTGTCCGTATTTTATTCAATCGACAGGAATGTTTGATGATGTAAACTCGAGGTATGTTAAAAGTAGATGTAACTATTGCAAATACTGTATTTTATCGAGTATAGTGCGCTTGTTTTTTTTTTACAAAAAAATGCTAATTAAGATATTACATGCGCGCACTACATTCTAAAGTTACTAAATCAGCATGGGAGATTAGCTGAATAATTTAATTTGATAAAAAATTTCGAAATTTCCTCAAAATTGGGTTGTAAAATTTTGTAATTGGTGAATGAAATGTTTCAGCTAGAATATAGAGAAAGCATGTGATAAAACTAAGATTGCAATGTGATTTTAACTACAGCTAGTTCTGATGAATAATAATACTATTTAAAATCTACTGTGTGTGGTTCAGGTTTGCTGAAGTCAAATGATTTTGCTAAGAAGGAATTTCATCTGATACTTTGTTTCTGAACTAATTGCTTTATTAATATCATGGATAACTTCCCATACAAAGACCGAACCAAATATGAACTAGTTAATAAAAGTGTCAATGATAGTGATATTTTAATTCTCTGTCCAACTGATTATACACATCAAATTGTGGTATCCATGTTACAATGCTTCAAAAATGAAAGTTATATTTAGACACAAATACAAAAAAATTAACCCCCCACAATGCATGCAATTCTAATGTCTATATAAGTATACTTTAAATGTATATATTTGCTATCATACATCAAGCATTATATATGTGTATATCATATTTATATTAAACTTAGATGGGTTCCAACGCTTGACTCGAATGATGTGGCGGATAGAATCATCGAAGGTGTGCAGAAAAACGAAAAATACGTCATAATTCCTGGTTACTTGCGCCTAATGTTGGCCATCAAATGGTAAGTATGACGAGCAGCAACGGTTCGAAATGAAAGTTCTGTCGAAATGAAGATAAAACCGGTGGTGTTGTGTTTTTGTACAGGATATTTCCCTGGGGTTGCAATTCTGGATTCCTTCGGCGCCTAGTGCCAGATGCTGCACCACAGCATACTATGACGCCATTATGCAGCTCGGATTGTGACACGGCAAGTGACATTGCTACTTCATTTACCAGTGATAATAATAATTCTTCAAAATCGGCCCCACTACTTGTGCACAGACAGTGCACTGGCGAGCGTGTACTATAACTAAATAAAACAAAGAATCTTCTGTTTGCGATTGATGTTTGATTGCGAGAAATCATATTTCTGCCCGTATCAGGAGCACCATAGCCATTGCAAAATAGATTTAACTATTCAAAAATGTTGCCAGAATCTTGAAACGAGTAAGTGATTTCGAACATTGAAAAGCAGTAAGGAGGAAAAAAAGATTGTATTAGGTTTGTGAACGTAAGATGCTAGAGGCAAATTACGGAAGAGGTGAAATAGTAGAAATAAGTATTGCGTAAGAGGTGTAGCATTGGGATGCAAGATTTATCGACATACATTACAATCAAGCGTGTCGTGCTTTAGTTGAATACGGGTATGCATCACTACTTGCCCAGTTATTAAGAATAGAGTATCTCTTACCCGCGATCAATTCGTTGTGTGCAAGATATGCTAGAACTTTGTTATTCTTTATATTGTAATGAATAATGGGTAACAATATTGTTGTACAAAACCTGTTCAACAGTTTAAACAACCGTTCATCAAAATGTGATCAAAATATGTGTAAACGATGTCAATAAATACACAACAACTGAACTTAACTGAATTTGTATAAGCGGAAATGAAATGATGACTGACTCAATTAAAAGTATGGGCTGTTCGAGTCATATGCGATATTACTGAAATTGAAACCCCCTCCCATCACATTCCTTTATTACCTTTCCAATCACTTTATTTTAAAATAGTAACGATTATCGCAATGGTGTGTGAGCGTGCATAAAATTGAAATATATTTACTCATTTCAATAACGTTGAGAACTCTTGTTCGCCTGTCACTGTGAATGCTAAACTAACACGCCAGAATGCTGTTGAATCCCGCGCCACACCCACACGTATCACACATTTTTCGACTGCGTTGCATGTATTGCAGGTATTTCAGATGGTCCACCACGTGTAAAGCAAGCATGCACGTCGCATAGCCTAAATGGAAAACGATGAAGTAAACAAAACACACCGGTACCTGAGGCTACGGCTTTCGTGGTATTTTACCAGTTTAGTTAGATAAAGTTCATTGGACGGTTCATAGCTCTTAGACAGTTTTATATTACAAGCCGTTGCAAGCAACGCGTTCATCGACTATGATGAAAAAAGAAGAAATTTCTCCGTTCTCCAGTGAATGTTTATTTTGGCTGCAGCGTTATCTTATCAGCGTTTGCCATTATCGATAATAAGATATGTCACCCGGTACAGGCAAATATCGTGAAGTAAAACGATAGTTCGTGAAATGTGCTCGGGTACAGATGACTGTTTCTTATTCAACTCCAAAGATTTGTAGATAAATCAACTATAAAATTTGTGTAGCAGACGAACAGAAATTCAATATTCTATAACAACTTAGCCTATTGATTTAAAAAAAGAAATGAAAGCCGTGGGTGTCTCAAGAGTGGCAACAATACTAGGGATAGTGAATGCTCTGTGTGGTATTACGTTTGCGCAAAGTAAGAAATTGTTTCGTAATGAAACGTGCAAAACGCCGTGTTAATGATAGTTGTTCTAAACGTCTACTAGTGCGTTGGGACTGACATGCAAAATTATATCCATTTCAGCACCTAATCTCATCGCGCAATCAAAATGTTTTTTTCAAAAGAATTGTCTCGAATGCCTTGACGCCGACAAGGATTGTGCATGGTGCACGGATGAGGTAGGTTCGAACTGTATTTCTATTTCGTTTTCAATGAATTCTTGACACCATTGAAACCATTATCGAAGAGCTAATGCATGTGTACAATATGTGTTTCGTTTGCGTTAATAATTTATCAAAGTCGGAACCTCGAAAACTATAGCGTGTATGTGTAATATTCGTGAAGAAAAGAGAACATTTGAAATAAATGGCTTATCTAAGAAGGTTTAAAACAGGCTTAGCTTACTAGCCTTTGTCTTGTACAGAAACTTATACTGAAACATGGCACATGCGATATAGGCGCGGTAACGAGAAAAGCATAGAACTGGAGAATGATCCACATATTCAAAAATCAGCAACGCGAAAGGATTAAAACGTCCAAAATCGTCTTGCTTCATTTATTCTTTGCTCGCAAAGTGATAGACCTGTGTTAAACATGACTAATTAACGTTTACAAATAAGAATACTTTATTTTATCCTCGGTCGTGTATTGTATGTCATTTAACACCTTGCGTGCCATGTCAGTCATTAAGTGACTATTGATAGAGCGATAAGTCATATGGACGAATTGGTCATTATATCGTTCATTATAAAATAAAGAAATCGATCTTGGTCAATAATGACTCAAAAACATGTGAATTTCAACCCAAAAAAGCAATTGACATACTATTTGCTCTATTTCAGTTATTTTGGGATGTAAAATATTGATCTTAAATTTACTATAAAAAAAACACTGCGTACCACTTTTTTTAAATAGCTAAAGCATCAAAATGTAAATTATTATAGGATTCCCATGAAATGCAATACATATGAAATTCAATATTATTATTCAATGTTTTTCTCATTTCAGTTGTACGAAATGCGAAAATCCCGTTGCATGCCCATGCAGGATTTGTTAGAATCGAACTGTAATGCATCGAAAATCGAAACAAATGATAATTTTTCATTTCTCGAAATAACAAAAAATGATGTCCAACGGGATTTTGATTCCCAGAACCTGGAAGCGGTTCAAATAACACCACAGAAAATACGAATGCGCTTAGCAAAATGTAAGTATAACTATCAGATGATGCGTATGTTTTGTACGTTGATTTAAAGATTACATCTTCTTCGTTTTCTCCAGTGGCATCTAGAACCGTATCGTTTGAATACAAACCAGCCAAAAACTATCCTTTGGATATGTACTATTTGATGGATCTTACCTGGTCGATGCGCGATGATAAAGCTACATTGGAGAGCATGGGTAGTCAGTTAGCAGTGGCGCTAGCTAATTTAACAGCGAACTATCGTCTTGGGTTTGGAAGCTTCGCAGACAAGCCAGCATTCCCATTCGTCCAATCCGAGCCGCATCGCCTGGAGAACCCGTGTTATTCCGAAAATGATCAGTGCGAACCAACGTACGGTTTTCGGCATCGGTTGCAAATCACTCGTGACATTAACAGCTTCATTGCACAGGTAAAGGAGAGCAATGTTACAGGAAACGTGGACAATCTGGAGGCGGGTCTCGATGCACTGATGCAGGTGCTTGTGTGCGAGAAACAGATCGGATGGGGCACGAACACACGCAAGATTGTTGTTATAGCCACGGATGGTTGGCTTCACATGGCCGGAGATGGACTGCTGGCCGGCATTGTTCCAGAGAATGACAAACAGTGCCATCTAGATGAGAATGGAAACTACGTAGATGCATTGAAATACGATTATCCTTCGCTGGAACAAATTTGGCGCGTGTTGTTGCGATCTAAAACGGCGGTCATATTTGCCGTTACCGAAGCACAGGAAGAGTATTACAAACGTTTGAGTGAACTAATGCCCGAGTTTACGAGTGTTGGTCAACTACAGGACGATTCCTCTAATATTATTCAGCTGGTGAACGACGGATATCGGGAGTTCATTAAAAGGGTGGAGTTTACCGACAATGCTCCTGACTACCTACAGCTGCGCTATACCACCAATTGTGGAGGCCTATACAAAGAACCGCAACCTATTCATAGATGTGAAAATATTGAAATAGGTAAAACGTATGAATTCAAAGTTGAGCTGCGATTATTGGAATATCCCAAAGACAAATCGGTGACGGTAAGTACTTCATGACCCTTGATTCGATTCGAACAGGGCGGCGACTGCTGACGGTACCGATGAGTTCATTTCCAGAATATAACCGTTCGGATTGAAGAAACACTGATAAGCAATGAGGCCGTTGATCTGCATATCGATTTGCGAACCGCTTGTAGTTGTGAGCAAAATGAGAAAGGCATGGAGCTTAGCAAACTGTGCAATTTCAATGGAGACTACGTGTGTGGATTGTGCAACTGTTACGCTGGATGGTATGAAAAACGCCTTACTGACAAGACGTTCTGCGATTGCCAGAACAAGCTGTCTAACAGTTCGTATTATTCGTAGGATCGGAAAAACATGCGAATGCAACCTCCAAAACACTCAAAATATGAAGGAGCTGTTTGAGCAGTGCGTTGCACCTAGTGCAGAGGACGATCTGAGATCCGGTCCTGTTTGTTCTGATCAAGGAGAGTGTGTTTGTGGACAATGCTACTGTAATCCCGGCTATGAGGGCGAACATTGTGAATGTAATGAATGCACAATGTATGTATGCAGCTCTTGTGACACCGTAATCGCGATTTATTTGCCTTATCATATCAACACACTATGCTTATGTTTTCTCACTCCAGCATCGAAGGAAAAATATGTGGTGGTTTGGATCATGGAATATGCTCGTGTGGGACGTGCAGCTGTTTCGACTCATGGTCTGGCGATAATTGCGACTGCTCAACGGACACGAGCGGATGTAAAGCCCCATTGAATAATGAAATTTGTTCCGGTCATGGCGAATGCAGCTGTGGTCGATGTAACTGCGATGAATCGTATTTTGGACCTTTTTGTGAGACAAAGGACGGAGAACAACCTGCACTGTGCTCATCGTACGAAGATTGCGTACGTTGCGCGGTTAACGAGATGAATGATCTTCCATGTCAAGATTTAGACAACAGATGTCGTGAAAAG
The DNA here is from genome assembly GCF_943737925.1 of Anopheles nili. NCBI lineage: Eukaryota > Metazoa > Arthropoda > Insecta > Diptera > Culicidae > Anopheles > Anopheles nili. The sequence goes on from NC_071292.1 coordinate 36,874,836, forward strand.
ATTGGTCTCTATACAATAGAGTTGGTTACTTCCAACGATGGTGAGTACTAGTTTGTAGAACAAGCATCGGAGTATTCAGTATAAACATTAGACTATTTGCAGCTTCCCTCAATTGCACTTTCCGGTTCAGTAACGATGAGAACACATGCGACTACAAATATTCATATGAGCTTGCTCAAAACCATCAAACGGTGCTAAAAATACAACGATTTGAATGTAAAGCGATCAATTTCTTAACCGCCGGGATATCCATAGCAGTATCCATTATATTAGGTGGATTGGTATTGCTTATGTCTTACAGAGTGAAGATTATGTACGATGACCGAAAAATGTTCGCCAAGTTCGAACAGGAAAGACAAGATACAGTGTATCAAATGGAAAGTCCGCTTTACAAATCGCCTATCACTAAATTTCAAGTTCCTGCTGAGATGGAAACGAGTGTAATGTAACGAAGAATCCCATGTGCAGAAAGATAAAACCACGATGGACGTACATAATACCAAAAGAATATATATATTTCGATCTATGCAGTATATCCTATGCAATTTTGGCAGCAGCTTACTTTATAAAACACGGATACTTGGAAGACTGAAAAGAAGCTGATACGGTTGTTATGGGCCAAAATGGAGTGTCGCACATGCCATAGCATAGACTCGGATTTCATCGATAGCTGAGAGAACACGAAATACACAGCAGACCGTTATTCAACATATCTCTGGAAAATATTATACAAAGATGACAATGCTACACATCGTAAAGTTATTAGTTTTGGATTGATGATAAATGCGACAAATTTTGAGTTAGCAGAAGAGTTTTGGCTTCGTGGTACGCGTTGTAGTAAAATTGGTGATGTGGCCATTTCAAAATAACATGCTCAACTATCAACATGTTTATCTAACGTGGGGCCAATATTGGTATGGTTTGTACTATAGGTTCAATCGGTGGCCATAACTTTTAAGAAACAACATGAACAACAATTAAATACGCAACAATATAAACAATTAATTGCCTCAATCTCTTTTGTTTGTTCTGCGTTCATCCAGTTGATGTAATGATGCATTGTTCTATCCGTTGCGCTTTTGTTTCAATTTCTCCCGGCATCTATTCTATTTCATCCATTCCTAGCTTACACTCTATAGGTATTCCTAAAACCATAAACTCCCTGCTGTTTCTTGCTGTCCTACTTTTATCCTTGACCACTATGTTATTTCAACTATACTGATCGTGTTACGGAGATCAGAGATAAGAGTGGTGAGTCAATGCGTGACGGGATAAGTAGCCTGTAAATTACAAGGAAAAAAATCCAAATCCAAAGAATGTAACCAAAATGTTGACATATAACTATTTACGAGGAACGAATGTTGGGATAAGAGTAGGCGCTATTGGTTTTACTTCGTCTATACCTTCTACTATGATATTCGGCATTATGTCTATAAATACTCTTCTTTTATCGCCTATCCTGAAGTCGATCACTTTTGAGTGACGGTAAAAACCCTAGATTTCAAAAATGCAATTTTGGAATATTTAGATCAGCTTATTATTTACAAGAATAGAATTTATGAACAAACAGGAATACGAATAAGCGCAAAGAATGCTAAGAGTTTCTCACAATCCCAGAACATGAAATTTGAAGAACAGGATAACCGTTACTAACACAAGAGCAAGTGACGCTTATTCATGGCGTTCTGTGGAATTTTGCCTAAAAACACTTGTCACTCTAGGTGATAACGCCATTTCGTATTCCTAATCATTACTCTCTGCAATCTAAATCTCAATTTTTAACTCAAAAAACTAAATGAATTCTCTTCTTTTGTATCAAGAAATACTATTTTGCAGCCCTTTGAATTTTATTGAAACCACATTTTTGACGGCAAATTTTCCAGAAAGCCATGTTACCCATTTTTGAGTGACGGCAAAAACGCTCAATTCTACAATGCAATTTTTGAATATTTAAAACAGCTATTATTCACAAGTATCAAATTTATGACTAAACAGGAATACGAATGATCGTAAACAAAACCAAAAGTTTATCGCAAACCTAGAACGTGAAGAATTAGTGGCGGTGGGACTGTGGGAGTCTTTAAAAAATTGAATAAATAAATTTCCATTTCCGGGACCTCATAAACCCATGTGCTAAATTTTGTGCAAATCGGTGATGGTGGTATAGAATTCCGTAAACATTGAGAGATCGCTTAAAAGATCCCTTTGGAGAGGCGAGAGTGTGGGATTACTTTATATAGTTTTTATTCTACCAGCTTTTTAATGTATGCCGAAGCCATTAAACTGAAAGCATGTAACAATGACTATTCAAAACTATATATAGCTCTAGATCTATTCAGCTAATAGTGCAAACCGTGCTATTCTCAACTACACAATTCAAGGACAATTGCTGCAATGAATAAAATAAATATGGACATTGACGATCCAATATGCATAACAATTTTATATTGTGTACTGGTTAGACTTATCCAAGATTGTGACAATCTTGTGTGTAGTGCATATACGGAATCATGGAGTAACAGAACCGAAAGAATAGATCGAAAATTCGATTATTGTGAGCTAGACAAGCTCCCATGGATCGGTCGCAATTCATTACCTCCGTGCCGATCACGTCAACTTCGAGAGTTGCTCTCAGAGAGGTGGAGAAATGCACAAGCATTTGGATTGAAGCCTGCATTTAGAAATACACAATGACACTCTAAATGCAATGAGAAATAACTGTAAGTTCTATGTAAGTTCATCGTCTTCAACAACAATATGATCAATTTTAGAATAAGCTTTGATTTGCCGGAATAAATTTCAATGTTAAATGAGGTCGCTGATATGATGATTTTCTACACGATCAGTGCAATGAGCAACTAAAGCCATTACTAACAGCTGATATCATGTTTTGACGTAAGCTGCGCCATCTAGAATTGACGAAACCCGAAAAGGAATCCGTCGGCTAACAAGAAATTTATCAACAACAAATTCTTTCAATAGCTACTGCGGTATGGGGTATCGGAGCGATGCATTGTGATTGGAATCTCGACATCATCTTTTCTATATGCAAGAAGGGAAAGAGGCTACAGTGCAGGAACTACAACGGCATTACGATATTGTATACTGCCTCTAAGACCCTCCTTAATTTTCCAAGAAGGAGTTGTCCCATTCGTAGTAGAGATAGTTGAAAACTATCCGAGAGAATTTTGAAACAAAAAATCAACCGCTTACCAGATTTTCACCTTGTGGTAGATCTAAGTACTTACTTACTTACTTATCAGGCGCTACAACCGCTTGGCGGTCTTGGCCTGCTCCAGGAGAAACCGGAACCGCTCGCGGTCGAGCGCCGTCGTCTGCCAATCGTTGATCCCGGCCTTTTTGGCGGACGCATCTACGCCATCACTCCATCTCAGTTTGGGCCTACCACGCCTCCTCTGTCCATGTAGGCAGCCTAAAAGGACTTTACGGGCTGGGTCGTCCGGTGCCATTCTAATGACATGACCAGCCCACCGGAGCCCGGCGAGTCTAATTCGCTGCACGACAGTGAGGCTATCGTACAGTTCGTAGAGCTCGTCGTTGTATCGGCTCCTCCATTGTCCTTCCACACATACGGGGCCAAAAATCCTTCTGAGCATCTTCCTCTCGAACGCGGCTAAGAGGGTTTCGTCAGCATTGGACAAGGTCCATGTCTCAGAGGCGTATGTGAGTACTGGAACTATGAGTGTTTTACATAGTTTCAGTTTCAACCGTCGCGACAGGTATTTTGAGTGAAGAAGTTTCCTCAGGCTGTAGTATGTAGATCTAAGACCATCTTTTAAAATCAATTTGTATTAGTGTGGTATACGCTGATGACATAGACATCAATAGTTTGCAGTTCTTCTTTGCAGCACAAACATGCAAAAGAATTTAACCGAGGTGTTCGAATACCTATAATCGGAGATAAAAGAAAGTAAAATCAAAATGATGGCGACAAACGTTAATGTGAATCTTTTTAGGAGTCTTGTACAAATATATAGTTGAATCTTTGAAGACGTCCAGAATTTCTTCTATCTTGGGTATTGTGTCAAAAGCCATCAACGACATACATATAGATGTTAATTTATGTACTAGGATCTGGAAAACCAACGGTTCATACTATAAATAAAACTATCGGCTGAAAACTGTCGGCTGAAACTGATACTGCTAGTAGTACAACTACACATATTTCATTAAAATAAACGCTGGCGGGCACAAGTCGCCGTACGTACGGCCGATCACAAAAATGCTGTTAGTGTAAGTTTTTTTTTCCAGTTCATAATGTAGGTCGATTAAACGACGAAACCCACTTAGCCGCCCACTTAATCAAAAGGAAGAGGATCGGAAAAAACTGACTCTGTTTGTATAGAAAGACAATCGACGAGCCGACATTCGACATGACGAGAACTAAGGCCGATCTGTAACGTTTTACATGAAACCGGTACCAAATGTAAAATTGCTATTCAAACTGAATGTTTATTTCAACGGTTACGAAATCCTAACCAAGAATGAGCGACTCATGTTTGTCTCAGAACTCCAGTTGAAGCCACTTTCCATTCGCTTTCTCGCATACACTATTCACTTTGACTTCCGCGTCATCCAAAATATAGATGACGCCAAATTTTCCAGAAGGCCATGTCACCCATTTTTGAGTGACTTCAAAAACGCTTAATTTTATAATGCAATTTTTGAATATTAAAAACAACTACCATTCCTAAATTTTTAAAATTACGACCAAACAGAAATACGAATGAACGTAAAGAAAACCAAATATTCATCACAAACGTAGAATGTGAAGAATTAGAGCCGAAGCAACCGTGACTATGACGCATGAGCAAGAAACGCTTGAATCGTGGCATTTTGTGCATTTTCCTAAAAAACGCTTGGCATGCAAGGTGTTAAAAGGTAGTATTATAAGTATACGATTCGGTGCTAACACATGGAGCCTTGCGACACATGAAGCTTTAGCGATTATGTTGTTAAACAAATAGGCAGCATTTGAGCGTTTTTTCTCGTTGCGTGCATTGAAATTTCCTCACGATACTAGGAAGCAAAAGCTTAAAAACGCTTCGATTAGAGTGGTGGTGCGATCGTGTTTGATGCCACCCATAAATGAAATTTAACAATACTGTCAAATGTTACGATCAGTGATCCTCAATGTCCAACCTGTACACTTTAGTTAGTTTCAATGTTTGAACTTATTAGAGCGCCGCGGAAGTCACGTCGTGAATTAGTTGTGCTTAAAGTAAATGAACGAGTTGGTTCCTTTGCTAGATAGCTCGTTACGTACAGGAATTCAATCTCGGATTAAAATTGCAGTACGTTGCACATTAGGTTAAAATATTGATGGAAACTTAATTGAGCTTTGAAGAAAAAATAAAGTTCGCCTCTAAGTGTTGTGGATTGTTTCAGTTTATTAATAATCATATAGAACGAAGTTAAAACAGCAGTTGGAAATATAAGTTATAAGATAAATTGGAGCTACTCTACAATTGAGTTCCAGTAAAAACCGTTGGTTCTAATTGTATGGTATATGCGTATATTGGTTTCGGTATATGCGTTACATTAGTTTACACGCGATTGTGTTCCTGTTGATGGTATTCTGTCGTTAACTACGCAAGGGTTGAATGACCACAACGATGAAGTTGTGTATATATCTGTCTTGCCTGCTGTCTCTATTCGGTAAGCATTAAATGCAGTTGCCATAAGGTAACGTAGCAACGAGAGTAGGAGCTAGCTGATAAGATAACCTTTCACCTTGATCTTGAACAAACTCGATCGCGTGCATAGTGCAGAGAGAATCGTATAGAAGTGATCTGAGAGAGTAAGTAAGAGAGAGAAAGTAAAGTACATAAACGGCACTTCAAATATTTAAACCTAATCAGTAAGCTTCTAGCATACCAAAGAAATATAAACTATAAACTATCGAAGGATTTTTCACATACACGCACAATTATCTGCGTAAAGAGCAGTGAACGTAAAGCAACCAAAAAAATTAGATGTTGCTACGAAAAGGAGACAAAGAATGGAACATAAAAACCAAAGCTAGATAGAACCTGCTCATCATGACGTGTCCAACGATCAGCTGATTGCAATGCCATATATTTTCGTTTCGTGTCGACTGTTATAAACAAACAGAATTTCATGTTAATAATCAATCTTTATAATCTCTTTCATTCCAGATTTTGGATGCATGGCTCCATGTAATTACAGTTTTAAACATTATGTCGATACGGTAGAATAGATAAGAGTATATAACTAGCTGCCCGTAGTAGCTGGTCAAACAATTATCTGATGAAAAAATGTGGCAATAATTACCGAATAAGCTTTCAATACAGCTTTTTTAATTTGTATATTATAGCGTTTGGCGATGTTTTTCGTGTTGGCACCGAGGAGCAGTTTGATTTTTCCAACGTAGTACAAGTTGGAAATATGAAAAATGCATCCGCTCAATTTGGATACCAACTGCATGCCACTGTAATCGTTGGATCTGTATGGGGCAATGATGAATCTAAATTGCTTAAAATTGAGGTAACATCGTTACACACCTTGAGCACGCATCATCATGTAGTTTTAAACGTAAATGTACTTTTTATTGCAGGTTCAATATCCAACTGTTGTCAGCATTCCCGATGATAGTGCAGGAAGGATTGATGCAACAGATAATCCTTTTTATGCATGGTGGAATTCGGGACGTATAAACGAAGTCTACTTTACACCCACGGATTCAGTGGCAGTGCGCAATTTAAAGAAAGCGATTAGTGCAATGTTTCAGTACCAGTTGATGGATGGAACGTACTACGAAGAGGATCCATCGGGACAGTGCGAGGTAAAATATATATCGCACTCGTCAACTAGATACCACAAATCCAAAGGAAACTGTCAATATGATGCGAAACGAACTCAAAGAGCGGAATATCCGTTACGTAGCAGTCTTAAAACCTCTCGTTCTACTGATTTCACTGTGTCTACCGAAGGTGCTCTGCAAAAAGTGACTAGTCAAGATTATTTGAAATATTTATTGAATGCAAATAATCAATTTGGAGTCTACTACGAATCAATCATGCAGCTCAATTTGAAAGGAAGCTCTAAAAAAACGGAAACACTGAAAGGTGCTAGTTTGGAAGATGTAACAAAGCTGCTGTCTCTTGAAAAAGACACTCTGCTGACGAAGGAGTATAACTCGCCGTGTGAAAGTAATAATTGCGATAGCATTATCAATAGCTTCAAGCAGTACAAGAAATCGCTAGTGAGTGAAAAAATTGGAACAGAAGTTGCCTCTACTGCTCTTGTCGAATTGATTGAAACAGGTCGTGAAGCGTCATCAGAAGATTTGATTCGTATTCTTAAGGCCAAGTCGTCTCAAGAGTTGAAGGGACAACTGCTAGATCTATTCGGAGCTATTCAAACAGAAGCGTCACATGAGGCTGCAAAGTCGGAATTGATTCACGATTCTAATGAACCAGATTCGTTTTTTGGAGAACGTTACCTACAAGCGCTTGCGATTGGCAGTCGACCACGAAAGGAAATAATACAAGACTTATACGAGTTGGTGCAAAACGAACATAGGAACATAAAATTCACAGACAGCCTTATTCAAAGTCTTGCTTCTGTTGCAAGAAAGTATGCTCACGACAAAGGAAATTCTTATGAAACTGAAATAATTAAAAAAATTGAGAATTTCCTAATTGAACGAATCAATGGTTGTACAAAAGATGGCTGCAAAATTAGGTACATACGAGGTTTACAGAATTTGAAGTGTCCCGGATCTGCGGCACTGCTTGTAAAACTGGCACAGGGACCTTCAAGAGCCGTTAGTGTAGCAGCTATGAAAGCATTACGATCGTTTTCCGTGTACATGTGGAACGATGAATTCAAAGCTGTATTTGAGGATATATTCTACCAGGTATCCAAACGATATGATTCTAGTGCACGAACCCTCGCACTAGATGTTTTGTTAGATCTAAAGCCAGACTATGACGAGCTATTGCATCTTGTTCAGTTTTTAAAGTCGAATGATAGAGCGTATGAGGTGAAACAATACCTGTTGCAAAAGCTTCGAATGATTTCCGAGCAGTGCCCCGATTTTGCAGAGTTGCTCCAGAAAGTTATCCAAAGTAATCCAACGTTAAACAATTATCATGTGCTAAGCCCTAAAGGACTTTCCACGGCTTTGAGTCGAAAGTTTTCAACAGTGCCATCTTTCAATGCTTCACTTACCAGCTTGCAAGAGATGAACGCAGGTGTTTTAAAAAGGGGCATTGTCGATCTTACACTCGAGATGGAAGACGAAAAGATTAGTTTATTTACTCTTGGTCTTTACGCTGGAGGAATGTCTTCATTTGTTAGCAATACAGAGGAAGACCTTTCAGAAAATGAGGAAGAGGAAGAAACGACAGCTGGTATGGAGTTATCGGTACAGGGCATGGTCATGAGACCTTTGGAGTTTTTCAAAGGAAAAGGTGAACTCATGGGACATGTTTGGAGTGGCACTGCATCTGAATCGACACCAGCATATCAGGCCACTACTTTGCTACAGGACAACGAGGAACGCTTCCCGTCCCATAACGGTGTGACGCTAAAATTGAGTGCGACTGGTGCTATATCCATTGATCTGAATGGACAAGTAACCATGAGTCTATGGGGCCGAAATGCGCAATCGACAGTAAAACAAAAGTAAATTAAAATTCCATAATTTTTTTTTAATTCGATAAAAAATTTAATGAATTGTATTAATGTATGTATTTTCTTGTACTCGTTTTCAGTATTGGCATTACCATGATGGGAAAGCTGTTGTTGGAAACAGCTTTTGCTACAATGGATGTGCAATTTAAAGCCGTACACGAACCACAGCTCCATCTTTCTTCGGCTCTAGATTTTTCGGCAGATCCTACTTTATGTATGCAATTAATGCAACCGACAAGTACGCTAAAACAATATTTTGTGAAAACGATTTCTCTAGTAGGTACCAAACAGCAAATTGTTCGTAAAACATCTAAGCGATTTACAATGAATGGTTTAACTCACTCACTCAATCGGAAAAATAATGACATGTGTAATTTAATTTCAAAAAGCTGATCCTATACATACCAGAATTGTTTGTGAATAAGGTAATAAATAAGGAAATTTCTTAGGTTTTTTTTTATTCTGACTAATGTCGCTCTTCCATAATGACCACAAAATTTTGAAATGTTAATCGTTAACCCTTATTGTTATGAACGATGGTGAATAAAGGAAAAATTTAATTAAAAAAAGTTTGAGTTCTTCGAAGAAGCTATGAAATAGTTTCAATGCTAAGATTTGTAGTTGGGAGGAAATGCCTTTCAGCTCACTAATAATTATTCAAATCTAAATACGGCCAGGGCGTTCTTATATAAATAACAAGATTTGTGGTTACCGGTATGTTTTGCATATTTATTTTTACGTTTCTACGTTACGTTAGAGTTCAAGGTGTTTAACGTTGATCATGAGGCTCGTGTTGGGTAGTACGTAGTTCTGAAACACATATTTAAATTTTGAATGTTTATTTTTGGTAGATAGTCATTTCTTACGAATATGTGCGAACAACGCCGCGCCTCTTATGAGTGGTAAATGAGAAAACATGTACATTTTATTTAAAAAATTATCCGTAATGTCTGTTACTGTCAGCTGGGCAATTGACAGGAATATCTGACAGCTCCTTGATAGGTGTGCATATGTGTGCGTGCCAGTAGTGTACAGGGAAGAAACGTAGAGTGCGCAAGATTTATGTACAAACTTCTTCGTAATTTCGTGAATTCGTAGCCTAATGGTTATACTCAGTGTTTTTGCATTGATCACCAGTAGTCAAATGAATGATTCTTTTATCTTTCTCGCGGTGCAGAAACGTGAATGAAGTGAACCATCGTCCGTTTGATTGCAGAATTTTCAGACCAGATTTCAGAAGGAGGAAGCAAAATTTCCTTGTCTGATAAAGGTGAAAAGTGATTTGTTCATGTTTGCGTTTTTTCACTGCGCAGGCAACATGTGTTTTTTTACGCTGGTGATAGGAGTTTAGGGTAACACATTTTTCAATGTTGACTGATAGTTTTCATAAACAAGAGCAACAACATTAAAACATTGCTTTGAAAAAAGCAAATAAGTCAGCAGTGTACTATAGTCAACTTCAGCTAGCTGTCAAGTTTCGCAGCAGAAATTATCCATATCGGTTAACCAAAAAAAAAAAACGATTAAAAAAATGATGCAAAATGTTAACGTTAGCTGATGATGAAGATTTGATTGCTGTGCTGCTTTGTTGGTGTGCCCGGTCTGTTTTAGAATTGTTCAAATTGTCTAATTGATTATGTTTTTGAATGATTTAGTAGCAGTGTGAAAAGCTTGTCAAGTGTTTGGCCATTCAACTTACGTTGTTTAATTGCAGAATCCTTACCGTGTGAGGTTCGAGCAAATCGATGCAGCGAGATTTTTGGCCGTGAAGTTTACTATATCGGATATTGTAACAGTGTTTGTATGATATTGCACAAGTTACCAGCTTACCAAAATTGGTGCGAGAACCGATAAATCTGGCCTCCCCATCATCCGTCTCACTGGTAGGAACGTCGTGCGCAAGAAAACTGTGCCGCGAATTGCACTGGAAAGGCGGTTTACTGATTGCGATAATTTGTTGCAAGCAAATTGCTACAGCAATTCACTGTTAAAACTGCGCTAAACTGTTCCACGAGAATCCCGCCGGATAGCCTGTGCAAGCAAACGATTGCTATTCTTCTTGGTGAGGATATATCGACGCATTCGAGCAACCCGGCCACAGAAGAGTTGATGCATAAAGTAACACCTTTTGTAAACGTTAATTCTAACGTTAGTGATTAAAGCGAAAGGTAAGCAGTTTATATATTTCTTGTCTAATGGCTGTTTTCATATCACTTAGTAGGTATTTTCTTAGTATAACAGGTTAGGGATAGCCGTACTTAGAATAGCAGGTTACGGATGGATGTTTCAAACAAAATTGTTGTTTCTACGTCCCTTTTTTTTGTTTTAGTAATCATCCTATAATTCTCTGTTGATTTAGAATAGAATTATATTGAAAGGAATCTTGTGTTAATGGAATCAGTCATTTCAAAGTAGAAAAGTTTTAAGCAACTAATAACATGAACAACGTAAGTTTTTGTATCAAGAACATAAACTGTAAATTAGTTAACTTGTTCTTTGTTTTGTACTGGGGAATTAGATTTGTGCTACATGGTTTACTTAAAAGTAATCGTTGTATATTAGATAATGTTAAAAAAAGATAAAGAATTATTGGCAAAATTGCTGTAGTTACGTAGTAGCTCTATTGTTATTAGTACGATCTTGCGTAGAGATCGCAAAACCAGAAGAAAAGTCGAAGCAAAATCGATACTTCAACATAATGTTAGTCACATCTTGGTTCGGTTTCTAAGCCTGATATGACGTAGTCCGGCGACCGATTAGTCATGATGGCGTCACTGTTCTCCCCAAAGGCTTTAGTCTACATGACTTTGCACGCAACTGTTAGACGGTGAACACCCTCGCTTGATGCTTTATTTCTCAGTGGTTTTTTATCGATTAGTTACATCACAGTTCTTTACATTTTTTTGAGGCGAAGTGTAAAATAAATAGCTATTGAGTTGATGTAATGTAAGGGTAATTTTGATGCTAAAGTAATATTTATCACATTTATTCGTTGGAAGTAATTTCCAGAATATAAGTTGAAAGTGGATGCTACATAATAAGCTCTATTAGATCTGAATATGTTTTAATTATTGATTATTATTTACTGAAACCATCAGTCTAAAAATATAGAGATATATTAAAATATATATATATATATATATATATATATATATATATATATATATATATATATATATATATATATATATATAAATTTCAAAGGTAATTAAAAAAATTGTTGAAATGTTTGATAATTTTTAATGGAAGGAAGGCCCAGGGCGTACCCTAGTATGGCGAATGTAAGATCTGTATTGCCGAGCTTTAACCAGTGATAAGGAAGCGATACAAAATGAGTTTTCAAACAGTGTTTATTTATCATGTTATTTGTCACGCCCTCAAGAGGCAAAGAGCAAATCAGATTTTTGATTACTTGATGTTTACGATCTTCATGAATGTACACGGTTTGAATTTGAATTATTTGTATCGAATGCATTGTTGTTTTTCTCTAGGGGATAAACAATTTCTAATTTTAGACCATTTATGGTGCTTATTTTTCTCTTAATTATTCGCCTTATGGTTTCAACAATAATTCGAAACTTTGATTAGGTTCTCTTTGGAAATATGAAGGATGCATTACCTTGGTTCTGTTTTTTACCCTCTTCCCTTCCTCTTTCTTTATAATTGAAAGTGAATACAACTTTATTTTATAAAATTAACACCTTTTTTATAGTGTCATCTATGTCCAAAATCTAAATTGTTGACCAAACAAAAGAACGCGTTCAAATTTCAAAGAAAAAATAAGTAAAGAAATACTTCCATACGCAACATGTATAAGTTTGTTTTAAATTTAGTTTGCTTAGAATAAATTTGATTTATTTTGATGCGCATACGTCGAGGTCTTTTTCGCATGTGTATATCGCAATATTAGATTGCAAATATGAATATTATAAACATGATTTTGAAATGAATTTGAATTTGAATATTATGAAAATAAACATTTGACTAGAATGATACAGTTTCACTTCATTTAACATTGCAGTTTATGGCTAATACTACAATAAATTATTAATTAAAAATTAATTTTAGATCAATTTATAAAACTCGATAAACGAGCTACTAATATCATTTTTTGGATCTAAATAGTTTGACACCAGTGACCAGTATAGTTGGTCACTGATGCGGAATAAGTATCATTTTGCGCGCAGTTTTAGTCATTTTAGGTTGCATATTCCATATCGAAAGCAACAACTAGTGTAATTAGCCTGGATTTTTCAATTCGCATCCACGATGCAGCACGTGCAGTCGATATGTGCCGTGCTTGGAGATGCTACCTTTTATAGCTGGCGTATATCGGTGTGATATTGATTTGTGATTGATTTTTTATTGCTCAATCAAAAATCAAATCTATGTACGATATGGTATCGAGATAGAACCATCAAATGAGGATCTTTTTACCTATTGGGGTAATATATGGTGACTGGTTGTGTTTGAAGTGCTGATCGCAAGGAGATTTATGGAAGACTGTTGGTGAGCAAATCATAGAAATGTCAGTGCCAGCTTAACCATGTTTGGTAACTTGAGCTAATTTAATGCTTTTGCGTTACTGTGAGAGTTAGAATTTATATTTATGATGTATAGTATATATATATATATATATATATATATATATATATATATATATATATATATATATATATATATATATATATATATATATATATATATATATATATATATATATATATATATATATATATTATGTAATATGGTTTTGTGTTTTCTCTTTTTCAGGTTTCATCATGTTCTTGGAAGATCTTACATAGACTTTCCATAACCTTTCTACGAAATGCATTCATTTCGCATTCGACCTGGGGTGCTGGTGTCCCCTTGATGAGTTATGTCATAAGGATCACAACTGCTAATGACAAATATCTTTATCCGGCCTATGTGTATGTAAAGTGTCGTGTTAGTGGTTCAAATAAAAGTTTTACTACTGCGGAATCTCTGCGTTATGCATGAGTACCGATTAGAAAAAAGCGTGGTCAGCGGCAATTAGAGATGTGCAACAATTTTTAAGCGTGTCATATTGTATTCTAGTCATGCTGGATCCTCCTTAAACCAATGTTGTAGCATCCAAAGGCTTAACTTGACCATACAAAATTATTGAAATTATCGCACGTTACAAACCAGTACCTCATCATTCAGTAATTGGTAATTAATACCTGGATATATGGAAAGGAGTCACAGGTTTTGCATTAGTGATCGTAGCAACCAAATATAAAACATATTTCCTGCGTTCTTTTACGATCACACAAAAGGACTCGTTATAAAATGTGCACAAATTCGAGTTGAACCAAGAACATCTCAAAGTTAACTCTAACAATCAGTCAGTGATAGTGTATTGGTACGCCAAATAAACCCTTATCGTAAAAGCTGTGAATGCGTAGAGCCGTTCTGTATTATCAATGAACTACGACAGTATCGATACAGTGCAGATAGCTAGCCAGGCAGATTGTCACCTGTAAAGGCACGAACTCATTCGTAGGTCGTCGCCATAAGTGAGCCAACTTTAGACAACAGAACTCCAACAATAATAATTTAGTGCATTCATGTAGTGTGCACCCTGCGTCCCGAGGGCTTGTTGCTAGGAAAGCACATTGAAAGCTGGCTATTGTTATTATCGTGTAGTAAATGATTTCATGTGTCTGTAATAAAAGACTGTATACGTGTGTTAGTTAAGCGAGTCATCGTGTAGTGAAGAGTGTTGACGGAGTGATTAGTTTTTAAGGAAATTCAGTGATTTTCGTCTCATTAACCCTTCACCATGCCAGTGAATGCTATTGGAGCCGAACAGTTGAGCGGAATCGAAGAAGAATCTGACATCTATGAAGCATTTGCACCACATGTCGATACTACTAATATTTCGGTATTAACCGATACTCCTCCTGGTGAGTATGATCGAAATTAGTTTAATCATGGACTCAAACATGTATAAGATTGCGTGCATCGTACGAGAAAGGATAACTAAATAACATCTCGATGTCATGTGTTATAAGCTAATTACATAATGCAAAAATTTTTTTTTGCTCGTCATTACGTAGAGGTGTATTTTTTTGTATAAACATTTCTTGCTTCAGATCTTCACGCAAGATAAGACAAAAATTCTTTTTTGAATGACAGAATTGAAATATCCATTAAGCAGAGGTGTGATTCTTTAAGCAGAGATGAACTGCAGTGCCCTGATATCTATCATGCTGCGCATGTTTTCACAGACAGATGGCTCTGCAATGCAATGGGAAGATCGTTTTTTTTAATATAATGTAATGCTGTAGTACTCATTTTTTGTAATAAAATATACCAAAGAAACTGCAACAACACGAACACGTCCTGCCAAGGTGTAGGGATTGCAGGGCTAGTGTGGTATAAGAACTTTAGTACGCCTGTAGTTTAGATAGAAGTTAGAATGGCGGAGCGTCTCTAAATAGGAATGTGAACTTGAAGTCTGGAGCGTTGTATGGGGAGTGTTGTTGATGGTATCAGCTGATTACAACCACGTGACTGGCACACATGCCGTGGGTGTTTTAATGTAGTATTAGTGATGGGACGTTCAAGAAGATGTACAGGACTGTGGCTTGTGTTGTGTTTATTGACAGTTTTAAGCGTATAGAATCTCAATCAGTTTGTTCGGTTGGTACGAACATTGTTGAATCCGTATTTTGCTATAGAAAATTCAATGTATGAAATGAGTGTCAATTTGCAGCAGTATGTGGTTGAATTTGAAAAACCGGTATGCTTCATTGGATTCCTTGAATGTGTGAGAAGACTTAAAATCGTTGGCAAAGACAAGTGGTGTTGGTCTGTTTGATAGATAAGATAGTATTAGGAGTTGTTCGTAAGTTTTATAAAACGGTACTATAATTCGATAAAAAACGTAAACAATTACCTCACATTTCCCGCAAATTTATTTGGTAGTAATCTATTTACAGCATAGATGGTTGAGAATAAGATAAAGTAGATGTAAAACACCATTATAATGTTTTCAGTTGAACTGTGTAAACAAAGAAAAAGTACAGCATTGTATCTTGCATAAAAACACGAGCAAATATAAGGCTCTACTCAAAATTGAAAAAAGAGTTAACAGTTTTAATAAATCAATTTATTTTGTTTAATCTTATAATCGTTGGGTATATGTTCTAGTCCACAGTAACAGTAATGCAGTTCGGTGAATGACTGCTCTAGATAATTTTATTGCAGCGTATTATATAACGCGAAGGCAGGCTTTCATGCGTTTGTGAAAGATAATTCAGATATCTTAAGGTCATAAAATCGACTAAAGGCTGTACGATTACATAGCATCTGTTTACAAGCAGCCGGCATTCGAATAGAGTGTGTGTTCACGCGTGAATGCGGCGACGATAGTTGTTTTTCTGAAATGATTAAGCTCAAGCTTCATCAATGTTGAGAAGTGTTTTAAATGCTATAAAGCACTTCTATGTTTATTATATTTTAACATATGGCAATTTGTAACGTTTTTTTAATGTTGTAATAAAAATGTTGTTACATAGCTACTTTTTGACATTTTTTAAGTTTTACTTGGATTGATTAATTAACAGGTCGGATAAATTGACTGGTAAATTAACAGCTTTTTGAGGTATTGATGATTTAGTGCAGCTCTTGCTGCTAATGATCTGCCATAATAATAACAGTAGTAACAATAACAATATTAATACTGATGATAATAATACTAATGATTATAATAATGCTACGAGTAACAAAAAGTTAATTCAGAACATCACTCACTCACTTTTTTCAACCCATTTTCCTGATCAAAAATGCTTGTGTGATATTTTGTTTGTATAAGATAGAAAATATAAGATGTGTAACGACAAATGTTTTCGATAGTGGTTGTATTAAGAGTGAGTTGAGAGCCAACTTGGAGACGTAAATGTATGAAACAGCTAATACAAAAATAATCTCAGTTGAAGAACCCTATTGTGCTGTGTATGCCTGATACATGAGTTTTGTGGTAGTATTAGAGAATAGTGTCATTCATTCAATGCAAAACAGATAGAAGGTGCTCTTTGAAATGCTCTCTGAATAACTCTCCGAACGGTTCACAGTTTGCGCGGTGGTGTTAGACTGCAGTTGTCTCAAGATATCGGGAGTTAGGTTTGATCGGTGGAAATCTCAGCGGAAATATTGAATTGTAACGATATCTATTGTGAAATTGTAATTTGTGTCGTTGTTTACGCGTTAAGATATTTTCTTCTACAAACGTTGATAATCAGCAAATTATTGGTAGTGTAGTATTCGTACGATTTGTGAGTTATTAATAAGTAGACAATGAAGTTTAAATTATCCCAAGCAAAAAAAGAATTGCAATCTCTGTATTTATTTTCCTGTATTTGTTTCATGGAAGCTACTAGCTTATAAATATGTGGTGCATTACAGTTTGAGTTATACAACGTCTTATCGTACGACATAAGGGTGATCCTCTGTGAAATCGTGCGCTCGCAAAGACCGATTGAACGAATTTATTTATAGCACTGATTAATCTTGTCCGCCGTCACCACATTTCGCGCTCTCATCGTTCTCATGTATGAGGCTGTTCTGTTTCTGTTATTAAATGCAGCGTGGTGAAGCGTGATTTATTTAGTGACAACAATGCAAGAGTAATAAGAAAGTAAATTATCAGGAATATTATTCCGGTATTATTTTTAGTACATATTTTTCGTTTATATTATTTGGAAGGAAAAAAAGGAAAAGGAGAGATAAAATGATACTTCATAGCATTTGAGCGGAATGAATTGCAGGTGTATATTTAATTGTAAGTGCATATCGGAAGTGAAAATTTAAGTGCATTTCAGAATAGTATGATCAACTTATTATTATGATGATTTGTAATTTGCGGTATAAATGACAAGTACCAGGGTCGTTATTCATATAAAAAGTAATGATATAGTAATCTATGTAGGGCAGTGTTTTTTTTAAGAATAGGCTCATCTGTTGTGAATAATAGATTTTCGATCTTTTTAAACTGTATTAGTAATATGTAAACTCCAAGAGAAAAAAATAGATATGTGAGAGCAATATGTAGTCAACCATATTATTGAATGTGAAATTGAAATTTTTTGTCTCCGTGGGAAATGAAAAATGAAATGCAAGTAAGCTGCTGCATTATAAGACATAATAAGAAAACCTCCAAAACTCAAGTATTTGTCGATACGATGATATATCATGTTACATTCAATGCATTGATCGGGGAAGCGCCACACGTGTGGCCCGTGTTGCAAAGTCACACATTTTGCGCCGCATTCAAAATAAATCAACCCATAACGGAGCATGCGATGAAGCATTTTTGCTAACTGAAACAAAAACTGGCGTTTTAAATCGACTGCTTATTGCCTTATCTGTCATAACTATGGAAGTTTGAAATGTGAATGATAACAAGTAAAGCAAAGACAAATTAAAATTCATGAAGCAGAAAGAAGATGCAGAATTGTTTCAGTGATGTGCAAATAACTGTGCCTTGTTTCAGGTTTGATAGCTAGTTTAAGGATTGGATGGAAAGTTTAAAATAGAAGATTCTTTAAACTCATATAATTTGTTTATAGTTGTGTGACGAGGCGTAAAAATTCATAAAAGGTTATTGTAAACTGTAAAATGAATTCGTCTTATACGATAACATGCATTATATGCCTTATTAGATAATTATTCCATTTTTGTGATAGTGGAGAATCATTATGACTGAATCATAATGAATCATTACCATAACGACTGTGACCAGGTTAATATTTGATTCGCAACAAGGTCGGATTGAGTTTTAATACTATTGTAATTGAATGCAGTTGTAGTTGTGTATAATATTTATACATATCTTCACATCAATATACAAACTAACATACCCTTTTTTTCCTTTAATAGTTTGTACTTGTAAGCTAGTAAATTTCTCCTTAAAGAGAAAGTTAGATTGCTAGCATCTTCAAACAAAGCCACTTATAGTGCTATGTTTGACCAATGTCTCATTCTTCCAATGGCTCATACCACAAGCATCTCGTCACAAGTTCGCACGTGAGATTGATTTGTTGATATCGATTACGCAGAACCCAAAATAAGGGTTCTAAAAAATTGGCTCAAATAAAAATAAAGTAGGTTTTTTTAGTTTGACGCTATCAGAAAACATATATTGTTATTCTCCTATTATGAAAAGATTTTGGATTTTTTCGAAATTGTGATTGTATAATCTGGAAATATTTCGTATTTACACGAAATGGGTATATGTATAGCACCACTACCTTTCAATACGCTCAAATACTACCTTTCATATTCTACTCACGACTATCGCCGATGGTCCTTATCAATCAGAATACACGCGGCTTTGCAAAGTCAATAAGCAAACCAATGTGACTTGAGTGCTTGTTGAGTATATACTTTTGTAGCAAACACCAACACGATCTTCTCATCATTCGATCGTTGTCATCGGTACAGATGAGATCGTTGAATCTGCGCAGAGCCATACCAATAGTTTTCCGCAATGCAGTTATATTAAAAAAGTTGTTTTGTGATGCTTGCAGCTGCCTTTTGAAAAGTTTGACATTTGATGGAAAATTCATCACCCGTGGTAATTCAGAATGGATCAGTCACAAAAAAAATTCCATTACTTTAAAGTATTTTTGTGATGCGCAACAAATGTAGACTGTATGCGTATGGTGTTTTAAAATAGAAAATATCTAATGGATTCAGATTTGAGTGTTAAGTGTGGATTATTATCGATTTGTGATGAACTCTTTGTACAAAACTGCCAGATGATTGTAATCTAGTGTACTGGATCGCGGGAATGGTGTTATCATAAGAAGTGAAGACATTTTATCAAATAAGGTAGTGCAAATGAATAATTAACATGTGTGCAGTGATTTGTAGATAATAATCATGAATTTTGTTACATTGCGAGTAGTTGTGCAATTATCAGCTTTTTGAAGGAAAAAATATAGTTACATCTGTCAGTATAATAATTGACCAGAATAAAGATGGTTGCCAACACACCAGATGGCATGTCTTTAGAAAATTTAAGTAAACGTGCTTCTGTGTATATTGATCCGGAATGTGATTTGTATCTGGAACTTCAATATTTACACTCATCTAAGCTTACCAAATGCACCTGTTTTGATATACAACTGTTAGCATCGAAAGGTATGATATTCGTGTTTTCATGTATGGAAATATTCAATTATCGATGGGCGTGAAAATAT
Organism: Anopheles nili; assembly: GCF_943737925.1. Classification (NCBI taxonomy): domain Eukaryota; kingdom Metazoa; phylum Arthropoda; class Insecta; order Diptera; family Culicidae; genus Anopheles; species Anopheles nili. The sequence goes on from NC_071292.1 coordinate 36,894,749, forward strand.
TTAAACGAGTTAACAATTCGTTATGCAGTATAATATATCATTAAGCTTCACGATTTTCCTTCGGAATGTCATTTATGATAATATAAATAGTAATTACCATTCGCAGAGATTGAATGAACAATATATACTATAAAAAAATCATTTTCAACTTTGATAACCATGTAACATATATCATATTGTTTAATCACTGATCCATTTTTTCACGTCTGTCATATACAGAATATGTACAAGTTTTATTGTAATTAATGTTTTGACTGGCTATATTTTTCTCATATTATTCATGAAGTAAGATAAAATATGGTAAGCTTCTATCACATTTAAAAATTTTTCCAATTCGTATTCGAATAAAGTTACGAATGATTTACTAGCATTTCATAATAATAAAGCTTTTGTTGCTATATTTCAAGAGTACATTAACTATTAATGTACAGAAACTAAATTGATTGATGTGAATATCATGTTTATTGCTGAGCACACTACGGCTTATGAGAAGAAATGATCATTCGCCAGTTGTGTTGGTAGAATAAAGTCGGTATTATACTATGGTCCCTAATAATTGGATATTTATTAGTTAAATGGATATAAGATCAATATGGGTGAATATGGCATCGTCGCCCAAGTACATTCAACAGACTAGAAATATATAAATGAAGTTTATAAAAGATATATACAGATACGTTAAAAATATAATTCATGAAATTTTAACATAATTGACATGCATCATCAATTTTTTTCAATTTTTTGTAGGAAAAAAACCAAATTTGAAATCGTTTCAAGATGTTGAATCCCTGATACAACAAGGAAAAAAACGAGAAGCAAAGATAGTGTTAAGAGAAAACTCATGGCCCACCAATTCACCGATTCGTTCACAGTTGTGGCCAGCGTTGTGCGCTCAACATCATGTCGGCAAAACGATGCTGGACGGGTTTTATTGGGATATGGTGAATCAGGTAACTATTGAAGTAAATCCTGCGGCTATTGACGTTAGGACGATTCGCTTGTTGATATTTAATTCTGATAAGCTAACATTATTATGTTTATCTTCTAAAAAAGGTTTTTGGTACAACCGAGTTGCCCGAGAAACCTATAATGCTACCACCATTTGTCGATTCAACGCACTGCCTACCCTATCATCTTACGCGAAAAGGACGTGCGGTGGCTGATAGAGTAGTTAGTGTCCTTGGTTATGCCTGCCCGGATATCACTTACAGCCCTACGTTATACCCAATTACCTCCATTCTGTTACACTTCATGTCCGGTATGTATATGGCGTTGTTTTTCAAATTTCTGTTTTATTTTGGATGATTAGGCGTAATGTTTTCCGCAAAATGCTTCCATCTTTCACTAACGTGGCCCATTTCTGTGTAGTTTAAACATTCTGTCTATTTTGAGCAAAATCCGCGTGGAAAAACTTGCAGTATTAGGAACAAAAGTAGAATTAATGACTATTATCTTGCCATAACTCTTCTCGTATAATTTGTTACTCAACTTAACGCATGTATAGTTAGTTTACTATCAGAACTATGGATAACTGAATTGCAGCAGCAGCTGCATCAATAGTATTACAGAAGCTGTAGTAAAAGTAATATTGTTGTTAGCAGATGTTATTTTTGTTGAAGTAATAATTTGCAACCAATATTATGACTCAAGTTAAACAAAAATAGCATGAGCAAGTTATTAATGTTCATATCGGTCCTTCTATCACACGTAAATCGTGTATTTACTCAGTCATGTCGTTTGACGACTGTCGTGAGTGGCCAATTATCTCACATCACGGTTCGTAGGATGCCAAGTGGGAGCACGTTAACACCATCTTTTTCGTTCGATACAAGGTTAGATCTTACATGTATATAAATTGGTTTTCAACAGATTCAAAATATTTGGTACCTTAATACGTGAGGGATCTGTATGACTGAGATTAGGATCAATAACTGCAAACGTACTAATTAATACAAATTTCGATTAATCACGAAACTATGTATAGTAAATTATATTCTTACGGATCATGCTCAACAATTGCAAATAGCCTGACTGTTCAGATTATGCAAAGTTTCTTATTCAAAAATATAGTATGCATACAAACGACCTATTTATGCGTACTTGCACTTACCATCATTGGTAAGTTGTGACTGCTGTTTGAGTATGATTTGCTCGGAGCGTTTAATGACTGGCAATATGTAACAAACGCAATTGTCCTTGTAGTTGTTGATAATTAAAATCTAAATGTAAACATCCATTTGCAACATTAGTAGTATGTGTGTATTTGCTTGGATTAAAAGTTTTTTTGCAACCATTTTAGGTATCTTGTGTAATACAGGAGATTAAAGTCTTAAGGATAAAGGATAAATAGTTAGAGAATAGTTGACGTGTGAAATATTGTTTTCAATAGAGAAAGCAGAACTATCTACTTACGATATGATATGAAATTGCGTAATGCTAAATCAGTTGTTTTAAAAATTTGTGGAAGAACTTTTTTTTATATGTTTTGAATATTATATGTATCAAGTATTGGAATCTCAAAATAACTGATAATATTTTTAATTTTTCAGAGGAAGAATGCTACCATTGCATGGCTAGCCTTGTGACTCCAAAGGAGAAAGTTTTTATTACTCAAACTAAGTTATTGTATGAAGTCACCTGGAAGACTGTGATGCAAATTGCCAAAAAACATGCGGTAAGCAAGCTAACGAAAAAATAAAATAAGTTCATATTCAACTACATTTTTATTTTGGCCTTGCAGAAATCTGCTGTTAGCTATTTAGCTACTATGTGTAACGGACAGAAACCGGAATCAATCTTCATGGATTGGTGCTGGTGGATACTAGGCGGATTGCCATTTCCGCATCTTGTACGGGTGATGGATTGCTTTTTCCATGAAGGAATAAAGATATTCTACCGTGTATCTTTAGCTATATTGATACTTTTTCATAAGCACGTCACCTCCTCCAGTAACTCTGATTGGGACACGGATGCTATTAAAAATGACATCGATAATGCTCTTCCAAAGTTCTGTAAAAACATACCAGTCTCGCCGGCGAAGCTGCTAAGAACAGCTTTTAGTATAAGAGCGCTTAGGTAACATTTCCACCGATTGTTTTCAGAACGTAATATTGAATGCTATAATTCAATTCCCTTTTCAGTTCTACGTACATATCTAGAGTTTTTTTGAAGACTGAAATGCTACTAAAAAGTAAGTCAGTTCTAAGTGGACCTAAGCAGATGGTAAGATCACGTTCTAGCGATAATTTACCGACAAGTCAATCCCAAATCAACGTACAAATGATGTCTCACACCTTAACGATTCGTGAGGTAAGTAAAATAATTAGCAAATATAAACTGGATTTGTATAACAATGGAGAAAAAAGAATAGTGAAGATTCCATTTTGCCAATGCCAACAAAAACTATATCTAAAAATAGCCAAATACTCAGAACAGTATTCCTTTCTAATGTAATGCAATTAAAATAATTTTCGTTGATGATTCGGTGCAATTGATATGTCAAACTAATTAGCATTATTATAACAGAACTATTGATTTCATTAAATTACTATATTTTAAAAGTTTTAATATTTGGCATAGTGTATGAGGGATTGATTTTTTTTCTTTGTTTTCAAACAACACATATGCTTTGTTGGCGTCTTGGGACGGCGCATTGTGATTTGATTTGTTTCGTCTCATGCCGACTTCGATCTGGAACTAATCGAAAAGCACAGAAGTATCGAGAAGGTTTAGATACCTGTCGTGCAATGGTATGAACTCAATGAGTTTTACATATTTTTCTTAAGCCTCGTTGATGACTGTTGTACAATATGTGGATGGACAATATGTGGATATATTATACATCTCGTGTGATTATCGTCCTACCATTAAATGTATTATTTATAAACCATGTGTTATTCAGGATTCACATCGTACATTCAGTATTACCATTATTACAGCTTGCTCATTGCTAACCCAAGGACGTAAAATTTTTACCAAAAGCCTTATAAGCATGAAGAATAATATTAAAAAAGCGAAATTTGACCAAAGTAGAATAAAGCAAATGAAAATATGATAAAAATGCAGAAACAATAAAACAGAATAGAATAAATATTAGGTAGTTGTGAGGTTTCATTTTTTTTATTCATGATTGTATTAAAAATTTAAGATTATCCAACATTTTAATGTTCAATGTACTTCCAATCGAACCTGTTATTAACATGCATGCTTATTTCTTCTACACATGCTGCATCAATGGATCAAATGGACATATCAATCTAATTTAATATTGGAATACCCTGTTAAACATCATCTATGTACTGCAAAACACTAATTTATTCACAAATAATGCATGAATCGTTTTTTGTTATTGGTTTGGGGTTTTCGGGGGCCAATTCTGTATGAATCATGTCAATTTGATATAATTTGAAATGTAAAGGGAGCGCATTCTCCTGATGTGCGAGTGTTGTCCATGGGAGTATTTCCAACCCAAGCAATAAAAAGCAAAATTTGTGATCAGGATACCGTAAGTGAATATATTTTGCTGTGAGAATACCATATTATAATTGAGAACATTCGACTGGAATGCCATCTCTGAGATGTAATATAATAAATGAAGTCATTAATTCATTCAAATTAAATTCTTTTAGTGTTTTTCCTTTTTCGTTGAAATGGCTTCGAATTTATTATTTTTTCTTAAGCATTTCGTCTATTTAACTTCTTGAATGAAGGATTAACTTTGCATTTCCATATGTTTTGTTGTTTTCTTTTTCTATGTATGAAGTCGTTACCCATTTAACATTAATTGTTGCTAAATAATATTAAATTTTTTTTAATTGTTGGTTACAACATCATTAATACGGGATGTCATATACTTATTACTAATTTTATATTTTATTCGTATGTGCTCTATTTTTTTGAGAAAATGTTACCATAGCTAGGTTTAAACATGTGTTATGCACAAAAACATAATATAGCATATAATAACATATTGAATCAATTTTCTGCAGCTGTTTACATTATGGTCCTGGTTACCTGTAAGAATAACAATGTATCAACCCGTGCTATTGTATACTACGGAAGAGCACGGATGTTCCTTGACAACGTTTTACGTTCGGGTAGAACAACATGAGCCGACACTGTTAATGATTAAAACCTGCAACAACGAAGTAAGCTGATATTTTCTAACGTCAATTGAGTAGATCGTTTATGTTTTTTTTAATACTTCAATCTTTTATTTCAGGTGTTTGGAGCATATTGTTCATCTAGATGGTTTGAACGTAATTTAAAAGACGACCGTGGACAAAGGCAAGCATATTTTGGCACGGGAGAAACTTTTCTTTTTTCGCTTTATCCCGAACGGGCCAAATATCCATGGGTTGGCATTGAAGGTGACACTGGGCTGGGTCATGCTTCTGAACTGTTTATGGCAGCAGATTCAAAGATGATAACTATAGGCGGCGGGTGAGTATGAGCCTACTAAAGAAATTTGAAACAAGTAAATACGGTTTAATTTGGATCATGAATGTATTCATTGTTTTGTTCCAGAGAAGGGCAAGCTATTTGGATGGATGAAAATATAAGGTTTGGTAAGACCGATCGTTGCCAAACGTTTAACAATCCACCGCTCTGCGCTTCTGGTGACTTTGAGATACGAGTTCTAGAAGTGTATGGATTTGTAGGAGCATAAAATATTTTTTTTGGGTTAATGAGGCGTACGTATCAGTTACATTCGATCATTCGAGTATTAAACTAGCCTATTTCGAAGCTGAAACCAAACTCGATTTCCTCGTAGATCTCGTTGATTTCGTCTCATAATTTTTTGGCACTCAAAAAAAGGCTGCAAAATATATAGATAAATTAAAAAAAGTTCAAAATCAGTTAATCGTTAAATCCTCTAATAGCCGATGAAAAGACCACACGTTAGAAGACCGTTGACGTTCGAACAATTTTGCCATTATTATATAATACTCTCGAGAGCTGCAAGCCATATGAGTTGTTTATTTTCTTTCAATAGTGATAGCGGCACTGTTTTGCATTGTGTGTGGAGCTGTGGATTATTTTTAACTGTTATTTGTTTCAATTGACCGGCTATAATAAGAACATCAATATAAAGAGAAGATAGTTTTATTTTGTTGACAAACAACATATGCGTGGCTCTTAATAAATGGTATCGAGCTGTTAAAATACATTACCATTTATTTAGAAGAACTTATAACGCATGTGCAATTTCAGTTTTCAACTTAATTTTGTTTAGATTTTTGTTTTTTTCTCTTTTTTTAACACAAACCACATTCTGCTTTACTGGCTCGCTCTAAATTGAGCACGTCGTAACGACATGGGCCTACCTTGCTATCCTTAGCCAAGGTTTTCATGACTTTTAATTACTCGTAGCTGGATTGTCAGTCCTGCGTACGGGGGAGGCTCAGACGAGATTCGATATCGATACTATCGTGTTTGAGCCGCACGCAAACGCTTCGGCTATCGAGCACCCCCTAAATAAACCACATTAAACCTTATAAATTTAAGTGGAAATGAATTAAAACATTACAGTTTGACCCCGCTTAATGTTGCTTCTATTATTGCGTTTTGAGTATTACACGCCAATTTTGGAATTCCCAATTGTGTATATGTGTTCAATTGAAAAAGCCATACTCAAACAACGTATTGCATAGATGTCTATTTCATCGCTAATTTTTTTGTTCCAACAATCCCAGAGTAGATTTTCTAACTGTATTTCTCAAAGTTAAAATGATTTACATGTTGAGTTACCTCGTTCAACGTACCCTTTCGTTTAGCGCTAAACTTTTATAGGTCTTATTTTATGGGGTCTATTGAGTCCAATTTAAACAAAAACTTCATGATTCATAGCTAATGTTTTGTTGTAATTGATATCTTAATAATCATTATTGTTCAAGGTTGATGAATGATTTTATTTGATCGGAATATAGTCTACAATATGGATGAAAAGTAACACTCAAACAACATTACATAACACAACGAAGTAACGAAAACGATTATAAGAAAAACATAACGAAAAGTAGCGTAAGCAATTGTATGTCCCAGTTTAAGTAGCACTGTTAATCATACGTAATTTGTCATGCTATCTATCGAACATATACAAAGCATTATTGTCAACAGCAAGAGGCAACTTTGACATAATTCGCAAAAGCGGTCAGTATGTGTATGAAAAAAGAAAGGAATTACATTCCAATCGGTCCCATTTTTCCATTTCATTAAAACAATACATCCGTGCAAATTTTATTATCGATCACCCAATCTGAATAAGTTCTATAGAATCATATTTCATATATTTTTGTTTTTTTCTCTCGAAACGATTTGGTAATAACACAAGTATCAAATTTTAGATTGTTCCTCTTTAAGCTAATTGAATTAGCAAAATAAAAAATCAAAAGAAAATAGTGCTAGATTGTTGATATGGCGTTTGGGTGAAATTATTACGTTAATAATAAATTAAAATAACCTATAACATTTCGATAAATTTTTTATATGTTAAATTGAAATGGAAAGTCATTGTAAGAATAATTTATTTTTTTAGCATAATACTCCATGGTAAAACGTTAGTCGTATTGGCAAACCCAAATTTTGAACAATTATAAAGATTGAAACAACATTGTATCTAAACATCATTGTATTGATGTCACTAAGCTGTTTACGTTTTTCCTTCAATGATACGTGTGCAGTTCGTTAGGCTGGAGGAATGGAGTAATTACGTTACTACTGATCGCTTCGTTATTTTGATCATTCAGCATTATCAGCATGTTGTTCTATCATATAAATATGATATAATATGATCATCATATAATAAAGCCTATTAAAGATGAACAATGACAGAATGAAAAGGACATGAAGCCGAATAATTGATATGAATTTTTCTGTCTCAATCACATGCTTAGCTCTCGCATGCCTTAATCAGTCAAATTGTGAGATCTTATCAATATATAACATAACAAAAACTATGTTTTGCTAAGTTCTTTGATAACGTTCAGCCATATATGAATGTATCCGTGCATAATTCGTGATTCCTTTTCATCTTTCTGCAGATGAAACAAATATTCATTGAAATATTAATGTGTGTGGCTAGCTGTATGTATTTAGCAATATATTCACGCCATTGCAATTCTCTTTGTAAAAAAGAAATATTTGAACGTAAATATTTTTCAATGTTGTCAGATTTGCATTGCAACAGATATTAGTTTTAGGGAACGGAAATCATGTACTGTTCTGTTAGCATATGGAAATAAGAAAGTATGTGCTTGTTTGACATACCAGTTCAGTATAATTATTTGAATTTTCAAAAGATGTATGATATCAAACGAGAGCACAGCAAACAATAACAAAGGGGATACTTGCGATCCTTGAAATCGTTAAATGTAACAAATGCAATTATAATTCTGATAAAATTTCGAGCTATGTTTGAGTATCATTGTTATTTCCTTTGAATGTAATTTGCATACATTCATCGCTTGATTTCATCGAACACATTCAACTAATGAATATGGGTTGATAGATTTAGTGAAGCAAAAGAGCATTGTGATGATATACATATACTATGAACATCAGAATCAGATTGTCATAGTTGAGTGTAATTATTTCTAACGTATGGTTATTATATTACGATTTAAACTGTTACGCTTGTTAAAGAATATTATTTATGTGAAAGCTTTACCTTACTGAACGCAATATATTTAAGTTAAAATGCATGGAATAATATTAAATAATAATATGAAAAAATAAGGCAAAAACATTCATCGTGTTACACAAATATACCCGAAATATCCGAAATGTTAACGTGAGCCATGTAGTAATCGTGTTTTAGTATTCGCATAGTCTATATTCTGTGTCGCTTATGCTTTGCTCGGTATACGTAGCTTTTTTCTTGTCCGGTCATCTGTCCTCATTTATCGTCGAACTAACCAAATTCAGTGTTACTCCAACGTGGCAACAATATGGATTTCGTGCAAATTCTCTAAAATTTAGAGTTATTAGTTGGCTAGAAGCCAATCAATAAAAGGTGTTTTTAAAATTTAAAGTGATGATTATTTGTCTATTTGGCTTTCTTTGACATCGTTGTGATTAGTAGATCGATTTCAAGGATAGTTGAAAACGACACAAAAACCTAAAGATAACCGTTATATCTCTCCCAATTGTTTGTTTCGTTTCGAAGGTATCTATTCGGAATACCTCCCGGTGTACACCTTTTGAAATAAATTATTGCTTGCATTGCGATTGTTGGTTATTAGCCTTATATTGTTGATTTTATTCATTTAATCCATTTCCACACTGTTAAACCCATAATTACATTTCCAAACAATACCTTTTCCTAGAAATATCATTTTTGTCTCTTTACCTCACCATATAAAAACATGAAACCTTAATTCTCTGTTTTATTTCCCATTCACCCTATAAATACGCCCCTGGATCTCTTAATCATAGCCAACACGCTCCCGCTGCATTGCCATAAAAAGGAACGCGTGGAACCAAACTGTGACGGATTCCGGAAAATCACAAAATCATCTATCATCTTCATATTTTCTCTTCTCTTTTCGAATAACCCTATTTCTTTATTATTTCATTACGTTTCCGCCACGCTCCCTCATTCATCACAAATATTACCTCTCAGCGTAGAATACGTTCTTTGCTATTTTTTAAATGATTTTTGTAATCTTTTACTCAAAATATCTTCTTTTTTTGCTAATCGTCACACCCATTTTACTTCAATCCAAATCTCAACGTTCTTCCTGTGCATAATTTTATGAATCATTTATTTTTCGAATCGGCAACTTTCATCTTATTCTAAGACTCAAACGTTTTCATTCTACTCTTTACGTTTGTTGGATGTCACCCATATACTCAATGAAAAATTTATTAAAAAGGCCTTATCCATCTATATTGAAGTGCATATTTTAAGTAAGCACTGCTGTTCGAGCATTCTGGTCTGGTATATTCGACTTATTGAAGCTTTCATCAAACTATCATGAAGTGACGACTAGTAGGTCCGGTTTCATATAAGCACGCGGGAGCGGTACTTCCTCTTTGTTCCAAGCCAGCGAACTCAGAAGCAGGAAGGGGCCCAAGCATTCTGTGAAATCTATCATTAAAATTTAAATAAAAGAGCAGTGATCTTGAATTCATTTTGCTTTGGGGGCCGGTTTGCAAACAAAAAGGATCTTGCGGGGGAACAATTAACAAAAATTACTTCTGTGTTGTAAATCCTATCTTACTATACCTGAATCCTGCCTGGCCGTTCTTCATGATTTAAATTAATAGTTATACGAGGCGTAGTTCATTCCCGGTTATATTTCGATATACATAAAAAATGTATAATAATGTGCATTATATTCAAACAATAGCATACAAATTTGAAAAAAAAATTGTTTAGGTTCGTGATTCTTATTTTTGCTAATAATGCATATAATGCTATAAGCAAATAATACTCAGCAGTTGTTCCGACTTCTAGGGGGTTTAACATGGTGTTTAAACTTAAGTAGTAAAAAATGCACACACAAAACAAATACAAATTGCTCATATTTTTTTGCAAACTACACAACAATCTATACAAAACATAATAATCGATGTTTACGTTGGTGCTTCACGTGCCAGATCCGGCCCTGTACGTTAACATGTCTTTTATAGAGGGTTCTTCATAATCTTTCCACACATACAGATCCAAAACGCGCATTTTTCTTTCGAGCGAGGCTAACAGCGTTTCGTCAGCATAGGACAAAGTCCATGTCTCACAGGAATATGTGAGTACTAGAATTATTACTAATAATCATAAAAAGGTCTAATATTTATAAATTACCAAAACCAGGTAGTTAAACCGATACGGTTTTATCGACTCTATTGACCCAGTGTATGAATTTAAAAACCTTGCGGTAGTGATACTTGCATCAGAAACGGGGCAGACCAGGCAGCAACGCTTTCGGGCTCATATGGTGTATTTAAACGAGTGGCATGAATTCGGTACTAAACGAGCACACACAGGAGAGGTGTTGTTTCCTTGGTTATGAGCACCAAAGCAGGAAAAAGCGGAAGCGTACATGAAGTAGTAATGCAGCCATCGTTATTTGTCACGGCCGTTGCATAAGCGTATGGCTCTGAGGAATATTTGATTTTGAGTCATGGGCCCTGTTTTCCTTTCGTTCCGCTAATATGCTCGACACGAATGGCCACATAAGCATATTGAGATGAATTTTTAGTCAAGCGAGCTGATCGAGAATCTAGGAATACAGCAGTAGAGACCCATGGTAATATCATAGTTTTTACCCGTTCATGGAGCTCTTCTTTATGACGCCTGTTCGAGGAATAAAATGTATCTTTCATCTTCCGTTTTATTGCAAGAAATAGCGTCAAGTATTCTTATCTTCGATCTACGATACAAATATAAAAGTCAATTGTACAATATATACGTGCATTATTTTCTTTGGCATAGGTCGTTGAGATTCGAATTTCCCCGTTGAATTATCAATGTTTAATTTGACACCATACTTTTTACACTGATTTTTTGTAGATACAAAATACACTATTATTAAAAGTTATGCTCGACTTACGTTGAGAGAAATGATTCTTGATTGTAATGAATTGAAGAAATGATTGTTAAAGTATCTCCAAAATATGCGCTGCGTGCTGTATGTACCAATTTTGTTTTAAGAAGGATTTAGGAAATGACATCCAGTTGGCAATGGACAGTGAAACGAATCAATACTATGTCATTTAATATTTAAGCACTTTACCAATAAATAATCAGTTAATAATGCATAATTCAATTTAAAATACACCAGATCATGTGTACAAATGAATCAATTATCAATTGGTATTAGTAGACCAGCAATATAGTACACAGTATAATAGACTATTTTTCCTGCTCGGCAGGTTAACAAAACAACAACGAGTTAAATCTAATGAGGATATTAAAACACTTCTTCATTAATGTGTTAGAAACGAGGACATGAAAGAATTTAGACATGAAATCAGTTTGACTTATCTCAAAATATAAATCGAATGTATAAAAAAAGGAAAGCCCCTCTCTGTTTATTTGAACTCCTGAATCAGTGGTAATGTAAACGGGACCGAGACATTAAATTGACAGCGAATTCGCGCTATAAGAATATAAACATGGAGCAAAACATCGCTATGTGTTGAACTGTCATGACTTATTCGAATAAGAAGATATTGGTTACGTTTCTGGAAAAATCAAGCTACGAACTGTGTGATTAAAATTGTACTCAAATATTTACCCTGCATAATGCCTCACGGACATTCGCATGGCGGGGGTTGTGAACACGAAGCTATAGGAATCGAAAATGAGCTCGAAATTGGAATTCATTACAGTTTATTTGAAAAAATAGACATGCATAATGTCGAATGTTTGAACGAGGAAGTAGAAGGATCAGGAAAGACCGTATTCAAGCCATACAATGATCGTTTAAATCATGACAAGGTAGTTTTAGTTTCATTCAATAGACATTTTTATAATATTTTGCTGTGTTTACCCAATTGTAGTTCGTAACCAGTGATGCCGATGAGGAGCTACTTTTCAATATACCATTCACAGGGAACATAAAACTGAAAGGAATCATCATTTTGGGCGCTGACGATGAGACGCATCCGAGGAGAATGCGTTTGTTTAAAAATCGACCAAAGATGACTTTCGATGATGCGTCTGCAGTAGCTGATCAAGAGTTTGCATTAGAAAAAGATTCAAACGGCGTGATTGAATACTCTACCAAGTAAGTTAGCATCAACGTAATTGTAAATAAAGATCAAGAATGGATTGTAATTGTGTCTTCTTCGATAGGGTTGTGACCTTTGCCAATGTGCATCATCTTTCAATCCACATACCTTGCAGTTATGGGGCCGACACGACGACGGTTTACTATATAGGGTTAAAGGGAGAATTTAGTGAATCGCACCATCACGGCGTGACAATATGTGCATATGAAGCACGACCTAACGTAGCGGACCACAAACACAATTTGTTTGATTCGGTTAACCACCAAATTCAATGAGGCAGTGGAGCGTCTGAGGAAAAAAAAACGTTTGTACCGAATTATTACTAAACAAATTAAAAATAAAATAATGCAAAATGTAAATTTCAACTGAAAAATACGCCCTTAATGTGTCACTTTTACTTCTCGCGTATTATCACAAAATCACTCAAAAATGTATTCAATTTGTGGATAAAACCATTTTTACAAGACCCAAATATGGACTATGGATTAATGTAACATTTACAATGGATTATAGGTGCATATGCCATATATGTTGTCTCTATGAAGGTCGCTCAAATAAAGTGAAATTATCATTCTATTATAATTAAAATAAAATTATGTTTTATAAAATATTCTACGCAAGCTTAAATATTTATGGTTGAGGACAACATGATGTCATGTACCAATTGTCGATTTCTCCTGAGCTCATGTGCAACAACATAAAAATTAACATTCAAACAACCAACTGTTGAAAGATTCCACATACGATCGTTGCTGCTCGAAGTGGACGGTTTTATTCAGAGTATTTCACTGTAAGGCATATGACTCTAGATAGTCGAGCCTATAAAGAAGTGGTAAACCTTTGAATAGATTAGAAGTGACTCTATACTTACTTACTTATCAGGCGCTCTAACGGCTTGGCGGTCTTGGCCTGCTCCAGGAGAAACCGGAATCGCTCACGGTCGAGCGCCGTCGTCTGTCAATCGTTAATCCTGACCTTTTTGGCGGACGCATCCACGCCATCACTCCATCTCAGTTTAGGCCTACCACGCCTCCTCTGTCCATGTCGGCAGCCTCAAAGTACTTTACGGGCTGGGTTGTCCGGTGCCAATCTAATGACATGACCGGCCCACCAGAGCCTGGCGAGTCTAATTCGCAGTTAAGCTATCGTACAGTTCGATGAACTCGTCGTTGTCTCGGCTCCTCCATTGTCCTTCCACACATACGGGGCCAAAGATCCTTCTGAGCATCTTCCTCTCGAACGCGGCTAAGATGGTTTCGTCAGCTTTGGACAAGGTCCATGTCTCAGAGGAGTATGTGAGTACTGGAATGAATGTTTTATTTAGTTCCAGCTTCAGCCGTCGCGACAGATATTTTGAGTGGAGAAGTTTCCTCAGGCTGTAGTATGACCGGTTGGCTGCCAGCACCCTTGCGCGTAATTCAACTTCTATGCTACTGTTGGTGCTGACTTTTGACCCAAGATAGATGAAGTTTTGGACGACTTTAAAGGTTCGCACACCTATCTGTACATCACCCCTGCGTAGACTCGCATTAGTGTTTGTTAGTAGGGCCGCTGACGGTGCCACCATCATTTTGGATTTTGCCTCGTTAATCTCCAACCCGAGCCTCTCAGCCGCCTGCTCAATCCGTTTGTAAGCTTCTGCTACATAGGAGAGTCGCAAACTAATGATGTCTATGTCATCAGCGTATGCCAGAATCTGGATTGACTTGTAGAAGATGGTCCCCGAGGTTTCCACTCCTGAGTCTCGGATGGCCCTCTCTAGCGCCAGGTTGAAGAGGAGACAGGCAAGCCCATCGCCCTCGCGCAGACCCTTGATGGTAGCAAAGTGTGTTGAGAGTTTTCCATCCACCATCACCTGGCATGTGACGTTGGTCATGGTCATTTTAACAAGCCTGGTAAGCTTGGCCGGGATTCCAAAAGAGCTCATTGCGTTGTAAAGTTTTACCCTGGCTATGCTGTCGTATGCGGCTTTGAAATCTATGAAGAGATGGAAAGATTAGAACTGTTGCTCCGTCATCTTCTCCAAGATCTGCCGCATGGTGAAGATATGGTCAGCGGGTGATATTCCTTTTCGGAATCCTCTCTGATAGTTTCGAACTATTTCTTCTACGAATGGGACAAGTCTCTCTTGCAAGACTAAGGTGAAGATCTTATAGGCGGTATTCAACACCGTCATTCCTCTGACCTCTGAAGTGACTCTTTGGAGTGTTCAAATATAGAAGGCTACATCCCATTTCGCAAAGAAGAAGAAGAAGACAATTTATTTGAACAGCGATGCGTAACTAGCAACTAAGAGGTATCAGAAATGAATGGCTGGATAAAATGCATGCAGACGAAGAGATACATTGAATTGTATTTGATTTAATCAAATCGATTTTTGGGGAAGGTTAAAATCTAAACTTTGGATGTTCGTGGAAATATACACGAGTTTTTTTTTCATAATTGTTTATTAGTTTCATATTTTCCAATTTTTGACCACATAAAAAAGAGCTAACTTCAGAGAAGCAATAATAAATGAAGCACTTCCAAAAAAAAACATATAACCATTTACATCAAACCAAATGGATATGTCCTAATTAGATTTGATCAACCATCAATTCAGTTTTGATATGTCGTTTTCCTTTTAAAGATTAAAAATAGCATAGTCATGTTAAAAAAAGTTTAGTGACATGTGACCAAAAATAGATACAAAGAGAAAAGGGGGTACAGTTTGAATCAAGAGAATAAATAGAATGCGTAGTCTCATAACTACGCAGTATAGCTACACTTAACTTAATGAGATTCCTGTACTTAGTACCTAGGATTGTGGATTTCACATAATTTCGTTTCTTGTAGATTCAGGGTAAAACTAACAATGATTATAAAACCTTCTGTTGAATGTCTTTAGTCGAAGTGTTACTAGACCCTGTATAATCGGGAAAGAAACAGTTGAGTTGGATAAAAGCTGTTAGATTACTATTAAATTTCAACACTAATAGTAGAAGCTAACTGCATGTTTACTACGATTAAACAGGTTTCAATAGACAGCACATTGTTGTTCCGCAATGTTTACTTTCGAATTTTCATCCACTTTAGTAATTTGAAGATCTTTATATAGATTTCTATTTTTAGCGTATTTGTTTACTCAAGTATTATTAACGCTTTTTAAACATGTTTTATAGATGGTTGCTATGTTTTTAAATACTTTACTTTTCAGTTGTTAGCTTAAAAACTATGCAAATGAAATTACATTTTACTTGTTAGAAAAATTTTGAAAAAAGATTTAGAAATAAAACAAATATTCAGGAAGATTGCTGTATAAAGTGATATGATTTTGGTTCACTTTATAACAAAAAATAATCATACCTTGAAAAAGTATTCAATTCGCACCGATGTGTTAAAACTATTCCATGGCTAGCCATAATTTGAGTGCTTTAAAGTGGCTGGAAACTGGTTGTATGTTGCGTAAATGATAAACGATGTTTCTATCGAAACACTATTCTTGGTGACGGCGAAGGAAATAATGTTTTTTTTGTAGGAAAAAGTTGTGCTATATGCATCTACTTCTTCGGATCGTAGAAAAATTTTAGTGGAAGCGCCTTAGGAGTGATAATTTCGTCGTCCTGGAGCTGAGAGCTATCTTCGTTACTATTTGGTTTACTAGTTTCAGTAACTTCCAACGGCACGAGCTCAACATCAGCATTCGTGGTAAGCAAACCGTACAATGACCGGAATGTGGTGGAAGAGGATCGATCCGTTATTGGCGGGGTTTGTTCGGTGGTGTAAGCATCGTTGCCACTGATACTGTCGGGCACGTTTCTGTCCACGTTTTTCATGTCCATGATCGTTTTTACTTCATCTTTTAGCAAATCTGGGTAAAGTACATCGTCAACGTAGAACATAGTTCCAAGGTTATAGACAAATACTTCCGACTCCACAATACGAGCACTATTGACGAGAACGTTGTTTTCGAACGATCGTTGAATCTTTACCGGCATTCCACCGATCGTGTCGATTAGCTCCCCATCCTTTAGATCACGATCGTACAGTCTTCCACGGATGAAATGGTTCAGCAACATTTTTATTCCCTTCTCGGAAGCGAGCACGTTGTCTGGAAGCAAATCAAAGCTGTATCGTTCGAATGCATCATCGGTGGGAACAAAGAAAGTGTAATTTGATCCGGAGATGAATTGTGCAATTTCTGCGGTGTTGAGAAAACGAGTAATTTGCGTAAACCGTGTATCTCGTTCAAGAGCCAAAAATGAATGCGATAAAAATTGGGCGCCAAACCATGGAAAAGCCAGCAAAGGAGGTGTTTCCTTATCCTTATGCATCTAAAAGAAATTGAAAGGACAAATTTTATTGTAATGGCTATTAATAACTCTTGTGGATCTGCCGCACCTGGTGCAAACGAGATACAACTGCTTCCGAAACGAATAGAACTTCCGATAGAATAAATACCTCGATGCCATTGGAAAGTGTGTAATCGGAAAGAATGCTCACATTGTTCACATTAGGCGAAGCTAAAATAAAAACGTAAATATAGTGATTAGTTGACAAGCAGGTGTAATCAAAATATGCATATGGTTTGCTTACGTTTATTCGTAAGCACGATATACTCTCCACCAAGCGTTTTAAATCGTTGCTCTGTATGGGTTGCACGCAGCTCGGCCATACGTAGAGGTTGCTTAGCACGCACAAAATGATTACGCAGAACTGTTTCAGTAAACTCCTGCACGCTAAAGGGATAAAATCCCCAGTCGATAGGATGCCACCGTTGAAAAGCGGTGTCCGACGGTATAAACACCATGTACGAGCTATCGTCCATCAACTGGCTCAAGTTAGAGTTGGAAAGGAAATGTTGGAAGACTTTGGTGCCCGATTTCATGCCGGTCAGGAAGTTCATCAAATGTTGTCCAATCCGATTCTCTTTATTGGCAGCAAGTTCTTTGGTGGTGTTTTTCATTTCCAATCGTTGAGGCTCATTGTAACTATACGAATGAAACACTGTAGACATTAACAAAGTTCATGAATGTGTTTCAATGTCAAACTATTTACCGATTGTTTTCTTGAATATTTCGTTTATTGAACTTATTCGCCGACGAACTTTGGTTGTCCGACTCAGTGAGATTTCCAATGATGAACACAAGACTAAGATTTTCTGTAATATTGCGTTTGGTGAGTACTTTAGCGCTTTGGTTGATTTCGTATGCCATCAGCATATCAAAGCAAGATAAGTTCACATGGACAGGACGCTGATTAAGGTTAATATAGGTGTTTTGATCTTTCACCTCCACCAGTGCACCTGGTACCACGTGTTCAAGAAGAAACTCGCGTATTTTAGGCTCATTGCTCTCGAAAACCGTTTCGTCTATTTTATCTGGTACTATCAATGTAAATGGGACGTCTGTTAGAAAAAAAATAACGATTCGGTCATTAGAAGATAAGTTTAAGATGTAACAACATATGCTAGTATTGGTACTAGATATTAATTTGTACTGTGTTATTTCTATTAAAGTTTAACCTTCACACAATATTGTGGCAATTTGTAATAGTTCGTCAGAGATAAACAAGCTGCATCCCGTTGCATCCTAATCATTGTATGCAATATTTAAGCGAATAACGTGTTAGTCGTTATCCTTTCCAAGACTAGATTTCCTTGTTTAGACAGAGAGATTGTCAATGGTTAATGGTATAAATTAGAGTATAAAGTAAAGTGAAGTTTTAACTAAACTATTGCCGAATTGATTTAGAGTAGTAAACTGGGCATAAGATATGACATTGACATTATTGCAACAATTAAGGGAAATTCTTCTCAATAAGCAATGACAACCAGTACTAGTCAAGTTACTGCACTACTGCCCTACATTAATGTGTGGTCACGTTATCTGTAGATGAAGGCAACTCATATTACCCACAGTACGACTGTAATGTTGACGAATTTGACGAAGTACCTTCCATACAATGTAGTTTAGCATGTTTGACGACAGCACGGGGGCTCCGAAACATGAACGGAATGTATAATCAAGAACAAAGGAATGTGTTGGTTTATTGGTAGTCTCCAAACATTCCCTTTAAATTCAGATGGCAGATTGGGTTACGCCTAGTCTAGTGGTAAACATACTATTTTTAGCATCGTTTAGTTCATTTTTTAAATAATAAAGAGTGTTAATAGGAATATTGATGAAGCTTAAATCATTGCTTTTGAAGATACAAAAGTGTTTTTATACTTTAGAACTTCGTTCATTCAAACGAGTAGAGCAAAAGAACAATAATGAAAATTTATTATTTAACCTCTCGTATTTATTTATTATTAAACCTCTCATAGAACGTCCTCGAAAATCTCGTATAGAACACAAAGCGGTTACCATAAATTGTTGCACTAAGTCTAATGTTACCGTTCATGCTAGTTTTTAAATTACCTTGAACATTAATTTAGAAAAGCTTAATACAACTAATCAGATTATTGTAAGAATTCTGTTTTCTTTTAGTAATGAATAGTACGATATGAAGAATTATTTTATTAAACAATTCTGTGTACACACCTTTGACGATGTCGTATTCCTTGATTCCAGTCACATGCTCCTTCCAAAGCCGATCGAATCCATTTGCAGCTGCGCGATACTGTTCGGGTACGCTTTCGCCGAGGTGAACTGATGCAAAGTTGGGCAGTATTTTCTTTCCCAAAGCTTCGCGATTGATGTAACTGATGCTCGGTGATTCGTCTTCACTAGCCCTGACACTTCCTTTCAATTGAGCTCCAAATATCATCACAAATGCCACGGAAATACGCAACTTAACGGCGACTTTTCGTCTGGTACTGCTAGCCATATCTTTTACGTGTTTGTATGAAGAATGTGATAGAATAAACGGTTATGGCACTCTCAGTGGTTTCAAATTTAACACTGTTCCAAGATTGTTACTTAGTTAAAAGTTATTTTTTTGCTTGGCACTTGACATTCACTGCAACAAAAAAAACAACCCTTTTTCTGCAAAGGGAGTTGAAAATTATTAGTTGATTCTTACTTTAATACATTTTAAACACGTAATTAAATTATATAATTGTTAAGTAATGTAAGTGTGCATACCATTGCCTAAATTTAAGTATTTTTGGTTTAGGATAGGCAGCCTATAACTATTGTTTTGATAAAACTTTTATATACGCTGCATCGAACGGCATATGAGTCAAGCATTTCAATGCATTTTTATAACCTCATCAAACTTTATACACATTAACCACTAATATAAGACATTATACATATTGCTACTAATCATAGTATAGTGGTGATGCAACTATTCGTAGCCCCTGCCTCCAAGAAGAATGGCGAAACGTATGGCGGAATTGGTTATGTTCTTTTTAAAGGTGCTGCTATGTGCTTGAAGACGCTATCGCGTCTGTTGCGACTTTCAACGATCGTCGATGGACACAGTGCTTCGGTGATCATGGATTTGATTATGAACGTCAATTGAATAATAGCGAACGATGAGCGACCGGTTAAGGCACAACGTACGAGGTATGTAGGCTCCATTGCATTCATTTACTGCCTGGTCGATTTTTAGTGACTACCGGTGAAGCATAGAGGAACATAGAGGAATTTATTCCTTTAGTGTTTGCAAAAATATTAATTGGTTGAAAAACAAATTTCATACGGCTTGTGTCGTAGGCGTTGAGGTATTCAGGTCGTAGCCGTTCTAATGTTCAAATGCTCTCGTTTAGTTACCCTGTTTACCTTCAATGGAATCTATTACACATTATCTAGCACTAAGAGCTTACAGTAGCAGATACAACCACTAAAGCCTGCCTTACATTATATACAACTGTTGTAAATTTCAATTCAATATATTCACTACTCGTAGGTAATTGTCCTTCTAATAGTAATGAAGGTTACAACATCATGTTAAACTGCATATTCATGCCCCAAGAGGATTGGTAGCAAAACGTTGATCACGTTCTTGATTGAGTGGCAAGAAATATGTCTTTTTTGTAACAGTTATTAGGGGTGTATGTCACCCATTACGCACTTTTTAGGACCAAAACATTTTACACTATTTCACCGAAATATAAGCAAACATATTTGTTCAAATTAAATACCGACTAATTAACATTATCTGCACATATCTTACTTTATATTGAACCTTCCGACACTTGATCAACACTTATCGAGGAGCAAAATACGTTCAGTGCTTCATGTAGATCTCGTTCATAACCGGACTGAAAAGTCGTTGCAAACGAGTGCGGGATTTTATACCGAGAGCGTAAATTCTCGCGCGCGGACTGGTATACAGCAAAATATATCAAAGCGTGTCGTCACGGATACAGCATATGGCACAACGTTTGAAAACGTGGCTAATATTGGCCAAAATTTGTAATTGTTGCTTGGTTTGTAATATTTTTGTGAAAGAATGTCTGCATTTTATTGTTGATTTGGAATTGTAAGATCGGCCAGGCTTTTTCTGGTAGTACTAGTAATAATTAAAAAATATTGAACTACAAATTATTTCTATAAATAATAATAAAAATCTGCATATTAGAAAAAGCGGAAGTAAGAGTTCTCTGGATGAATTCTTATTATAATTAAATACAAAATTCCCTAATCCTGGAATGTTTGAGCAATATTAACTCGCTCTAATAATTGATCTGCACTTCTGATAGCCATCCAGATAGAACATGAAAGGAACCTAGAAACAACAAGCTCTGATTGATCAAACCATTCCCATTGATTTAAAATCAATAGAAAAAAATGTAATTAGAAAAAGCTATTAGAAAGTTTCAATGGCTTCCACATACGCATGTGATTGATCACGCAAACACATGTTATGCACTGAGAGATTGT
Organism: Anopheles nili; assembly: GCF_943737925.1. Taxonomy (NCBI): domain Eukaryota; kingdom Metazoa; phylum Arthropoda; class Insecta; order Diptera; family Culicidae; genus Anopheles; species Anopheles nili. Next base: position 36,916,297 of record NC_071292.1, read on the forward strand.
GGCACTGCGACTACTGCTGTCTTGGTTTTTTTCATTCCCAATGAATTTATCTGTTCTTTCAAATATATATAACGTAAATTGATTTAAATCATATTCGAGCATTTCTTTTATCGCCACTTATTATCGTTGATCTATTCACTCTGGATTTTGTAAAAAGTAAAGTAAAATTAGTGTTTTCATTTGGTGAGTATTTCAAAATTTCTCAAAATTCAAATTTCTAAAACTTTTTCAAAATTTGTTTTACGTAAGTACTTTTGATACCTGTTTACGAATAAATGAAAGTGAATGATTATTTATTGAGACATTTATCGTTTGAAATGAGTATTGTTGCAGTAGATCCGTGATTATGAATTATACTTGGAACTGATCATTCGTAGTGTACACTCTTTGCCTTTAATGCATTGTAGCTCCTAGACCTAATGAATGAACGTCACAGCAACTACTCCATAGACAATAATGATGAGATGAAAATGGGAAGGTGATGATAATGATGATGATGATCTAACATTGAGCTGCGCCGGATTCCGTTGAAAACCCTAGGAACCGGATCTATTTAAAAAGGACCGTTCTTTAGTACGAAAAATTTTACAATTAGCTATGGCACAGAAATGCACATAGTAGCTTGTCACTAGTTTACACCACTAACACGATAAACATGTATATTTTTCTGTCGCACAAATTGCTCTTTAACTGCAACGTTTGGTAGTAAACCGTAATAATTTAGTTGCATTTACACTATCAGGTCTATTTTCCGTTTGGCTCGAGACAAAATTGAATCAAGATTTTGCCATATTTCATAACACTTTAGTTTTTGGGCCTGTGTATAGCGTTAGGCAAGATGCAACCGAAGCCGGAGTGTTTTGATTACCATGAAACTATGAGAGTGCAAATTGCAAGCTATGATGCTTACAGTGTTTGCGATGTGATTCTCATCGTACGGGGTTGTTCGAGCACAATGACCGGGAGAGACATTCAACACCTGAGAGACCGGCTGAGAGAAGATTCATTCAAGTAGGCGCATACTACCAACTCTCATATTTATCGTCGCATTTGTTTGTAGATTACCGGTGTGTCGTAGATTACAATTCATGTTATAGGCTTTTGAGGAGATAAAGCATGTACTATTTACATTGAAGTTTTTGAAATAATTTTTAACAAAATATGCATACTATTTTTATATTAAAAAAGCCCCGTATAATTCAATGGTTAAGCTGAGTACATTTCACCGCAATATTTGTTAGAAAGTTCATCATACTTTAAACTTCCACATTACATGAGAAGAAGAGTCATTTTTTTATTAAACATAAATCATTTGGCGATAATTAGACTCATCCTCTGTACTGCACAAGCCACAAAACGTATTTTATTCACACTAATATAAAACAACTGCTCAGCAGATGGTGGCAGATGAAAGATGTAAGACACTGTACTTAATCGTTTCACAATGAAACATTTGACACGAAATTAAATAATAAAGAGCATTCGGAGATGTATGAATGCATAATTGAATCAGCAGTTACCTCACGGATGTTTTGGAGACTGTGAATGTAGGAGCTAAAAGTAGTTATCATCATTACGGCATTCCGGTTGTGAATCTCAACACCATAGCACGTGCGCATGATCTGAAATTTTTCCGATTGAGAAAACAAAAACAAAACCTCCCACATGATATGTTTCTATCGCACGAAATGCTTAACTTCAGAAAACAGCTATCGAATGAGAGATACATAATAAGAGATGGAGAAAGAGAGATAGTAAGAAAATGGAAAAAGCATAGTTGTTTTAAGGCATGAATGTTATGTACACGAATTTTGAGCAAAATCTGTAGCGACCTTTATCGTAAAAAGTTTATTTTTCAACATCCTGGTCAATTCACAAATGGAAAAAATCTCTTTTAAGAGTTTCAATAAATATTTCTTCTTCTCAACTTTTAAATACAATCCGCACTTTTGCTAATTCAAACTGTAAACGGATAAATGTATAATCAACCATCGTATATCGAAAAATTAATCACAAAGGTATTTATTATCTTGAATACTAAAATGCTTTGATTAATTCAGTTTCGGAATCGTTTTATCGAGCACTTTATTGATTGCAAATCTCTATGTAAAGATGACAAAAACATACAATGGATAGTAATATATATATAGAAAATCAACGTCACCATTACTTAAACGGCATAGAAGTATTTACAACATTTTCTGCAGGGCTTCAGAGAAAACTGGCTCGAAAAATTTGCGATAAAACCTGCCCCATCGCTTTTCTGATCCGTCGCAAATGATATGGTTTTGCGTTAATTTTTACACTCAGAGATCACAATATCTCTTTTGTTTGAAATATCAATATTTAATACTGTATTAGAATCACTTTGCGTTTGAACGTCTAATTAAGCCAATTATGTAAAAGAAATAACGTTTTCTCCATCGCGCCCTTCTTCGTTTTCCTGGTCATTTGGGACAGTTGAAAATTCTGCTATGTAACATGAAAAGATATTGTCGAGAACTTCTTTTACCATTTTCAATTTTGACGTTTCGAAGGAAAGAAGATCAAATTGCTGCTTTAGTGTAATCATTTGTTCTGCTATAGGTGGGTTTTTGCCAACTAATACTTTTGAATCGTTGTGGTTTTCAACGTAGAAATTGTTGTTACTGCAATCTTTTATGCAGGCATACATTAACTCGAGAGATTTAATCAAATTTACTATGTCTTTTTCGCAGCACAATTCGATGGAGTGGATCCGCTGTGCTTTCAGGTTATGTATCTTAATTTGTTCCAATAATGCACTCAAGCTTCCATATATATTATCCCAGATCAATGAAGTATGAGCATAAGATTTCTCGTCGAACATATCTGTAGAAAACAAAAGTGTTACAGCAAACTATCCTTAATTTACGTACCTATGGATTTCTTACGACTGTAGAAAACTTTCATATTTCCTCTTTGCTCTTTTAAGCTGGCAAGCATTTCTTTGTTTTTATTTTCAGCCATGTGGAAATGAATCGATCGAGGAATCAGTCAACAAAATGTGAGAAACTTGCTATACACAAAATACAGAGGCGCACAAAATAAAATATTATGTTGTTTATCCTTCCAATCCATTGATTCTTTAAAAAGTTTTGACATTATATTGTAACGGTTAGCTGCTGTCAGTTGATCTCTGTTTATATTACTTTTTTCAAGAGTTGATATGTTTTAGTAGAAAAAGATAATTTTAATAATCAAATTTTGAATTCTCATTTCAAGCGATAGTCAACAAGGTTTGTACTACAATAATTCAATATCAGCTGTAACAATTCTAAATCATGTAATTGGAATAAAATTACTTTTAGATAAAAGTCAAGTAAATTTACATAGGTGTGGGACTTTCTCAAACTTTTAGCATAATCGTTAAATTGAAATTTTATGTCCAATTCAATAGATGGCTTCTTAAGAAATAAACCATAAAAAAACGAATCATATTCATTTTCTTTTCAGTCTTTCTGTATAGCATTTAGATCCCATTACTTTATTTTTAGTTTAATTCAAAACCAGTCAATGAATGAAATGCAATATATTTGCAAATACTATGACTTCTCCTTTTCCTCGTCTTATATTATTTGTTACCATGCTAGCATCCCACACATTTTTCCTAGTATTTGTTTGTTTAGATGAAAAATGGGTAATTTGTTTCTCATTGATAATGATTGCCACATGCACGAAGAGCTAATTATCTTTCAATCGGTTTTACCAAGTATACCTTTCTTTCTAGGGATTGGCTTTTCCTGTGTTAAATAGTTTTTCTAGAAAGTATGTAGAAAGTAGTTTGTGTAGATTGCTTACTAAAGGTTTCTAAATATCCACTACTCTGATATTAATTTTTTTGTAATTTTTCCATTTTTGTAACTTTTTGTGATGAAGTATAGTTAAATTAGCAACACTGAAGAGAGCAATTTCATACGTGAAGCACATATTTTTCTAAAAAAAACAACAAGATCGATGTGCTAAAAAGTATATCTGCCGCATAAGTCGCGTATACTGTTTCTAAAACTTCAGATTTTTCAGATTGAATAATTAATACAAACAAATTGTGGAGCAAAGTTGCATCTTGCTGTATTATTGTACTTTTTATTTCAAGATATATAACCATAAATTAAATCAATTACTTTTGTATTATTATTAATGATATTTTGCTGTTTCTTGATTTACCATTACAAAAACAACAAAAATAATTTTTTTGTAAAATTGTTATCTTAAATCGTAAACTTACTTTAGAATTCTAATGGAACTTGTTGGAATTTTATGTTAAACTCATTTTAAACCATGAAATTGTTGCTTAACATTTGCAAAACATTTGGATGGTGCGTTAGTATTTTTAGTATTCGTTTGTTTTTAAAACATAGTTCAATTATCGTGTTGTTTATGTGTAATCTTCTTGGACTGTTTGATAATTCAGTATTTTAAATAATCAGAAATGGGATAAGGCAAGCTCGAAGTTGTTTGAACTTTAGTAAGATGTCTTTACATTTAAAGTCATGCTGTTTCAGGATTGATAATAAAGTACAACCCACTGGAAATGTAAAGGTGAAATGTTTCCAAAAATAGCACATATTGAACAATACGTCATATTTAGTATTTTTGGGTAACGCCTGCATCGCGGTACATTTATATTTTTTTCTTATTTTAAGTAATTCTTGATCTTCTGTTTGCATATACGAGGATATCTGTGTGTACTAGCATACTCAAATGCTATTGTGAGTACTGCACGCGTAAAACTTCTCTTTCTCTTTTCCTAGACCAGCCACTTGAAAGCACCGTGCGCAATACGTTTGTCAAATGTTGCAGAGAAGAAATCATTACAAATTTTTCTCAAGTTATGCCGATTCTCGATCGTCGATTTGTTATTACGGCGCATCGTAATGCAATAACAGTATGTAAACGCTGATATTCGATCAAACGAGTTCGTTGAAGAGGTCCTCGCTCTTTCTCTAACTATTTTTTATTCACTGTTCTGTCTCGTTATCTGCTTTGTCTCCATGTTCGTCTAGAAAATATTCACCCACTCATTCTCTTGTTTTCATTCTCACGCGACGATGTATGACTAATATGTTTACGATACGCTCGACGAAGTTACTCTCCTTTTCCGTTTAGCTTGGTTTTCTTCATGCTATCTTACTACCCAACACACACATGCACCGCATAGTAGCGACATTATATCATATTGCCAACGTTCAAGTAGGGGATTGGTTGGAGTCTGGTGATGCTCGAGAAGGTGGCTTAGTCGAAGTGCGCGAGTATGTAGTGTTTCACTCACTCTCTTCGTGTGCGGTTGTGTTCGGAGGATTGCGAATGTTTCATCTCGATCATCATTGGTGGCGATAATCAGTATTGCATAGTGCCCTTTCCGCAGCACGGGGAGAGTTGTCGGTTGATCGGTGGGTTTGTTTTGTTTACATTGTATTTCAATGATATCTGTACCAGTGGTTTGATGCATTGTTGATGGTGTTGTTTGAAAATTTCTTTCCAATTGTGCGAAGAACCGATTGCTATAAGAAAATCCTTTACGCCTACAAGCACACATGTATGGTACTTATTGATTGTGTGGCGGTAGAAGTCAATGGAAGAAACGAGGATCGATCGCGGGATGTTAATGGGAGTGCATTACATTTGTCGATAACTGGACCCGTACTGAAAGAACATTCAATTGGTGCTACTGTACTGGTGTTGATAACTATGATACGATCAGGTGTGGTTACTGCACATTGCAGTTAAGGTGCATTGTTTTTTGATTTCATACTTGTAGCACGTTGACGAAACAGGTGTGTGTTGTGTTTGCCAGTTTTACGCTACCGACTTAAGTGGTTTTTTAAGGGTGTGTCAACGATATGTAATGCATTGCATCGTTGACAAACGTTAGAAGCAACAGGATAAGGAATAATTCGGAATCTTTTCCGCAGCATTCGCCTGTCTGTTTGCCTTGTCGTGTTTCAAAGTCCAGGCTATTTTGTGTAGCTTATACCAACATCATAACCAAGAAGGCGTTATGGATCAGACCGCCCGGAACAGAGTGTGACGTGATCATTTGGCCTTGCCAAAACCTGAATACCCAAACCCGCAACAACACGGCAACGACACAAACAGCACGGTCTGCCGTGACGCGAGTGAAAAGGCCTACGTCACTTTCAGCTTCAAAAAAGGTAACAAACTACGCCCGTACAAATCGTGTTACCATCCAAGTTTGTCTCACCGAGTATTGATTGTGGCCAAGAACATTTTGTTTTTTTTTACAATTATTGGCTGTATCTTCCAGAAATATGACTCCCAGGCTCTCCATAGGATTTATTAGGCTCCCGAGAGGATGTAATCCTTTTTCTTCGTTATAAGCAAATATGAGCTGCCTGCTCAATTTAATGACTTTGAGCCTACTTAATTGGTGAATATTAAGTACATTTTGGTTCTTAAGTTGAATACTTGTTGTTTTTCTTTATCATTTTGCTTCATTAGTTTTGTTGAGATGTTTTTGAAAATTCGATTTGAGAGAAGATATCAGTAAAGCATTGAAAATAATTCGATAAAACAAGTAAGTTAATCAGACTTGTTTTTTTTTATATCCACGAAAGATTCAAAAATAAGACATGAATTAAGAAGATGCAAGAATTAGTTGAATAATGAAGCTATTTATTTTGCATACGATACCCATAAAACACGGCAACTAAGTAAAAAAACTTCGTCAATAGTATTGTTCGTGGGTGATGGCATACACAAGAGAAAATAACAGAACGATCAATGAAATATAAAATCAATTTAAAAAAATCATTACTAATATTTCTGGAACACATTTGCATTCCAACTTTCATGGACTGCAGTTACAAATGAGAATATTTTTCAGGGGCATTCTCAGGTCATGGCGAGTTGACCCTAATCGATATGATTCACGTTAAACATGGGTATAGATTTATTTTTAGCTACCGCGAAACGGCGAGGCTCAACTAAATTTAGCTCAAGTCCCATCTTTATCATTTCAACCATCGGGAAACGCCTGTCTAGCTGCAAATAACCTCCATTGAAACGAAATGGTATTCGCAATATGATGGCTTTCATAGTGATCGCTATTCTCATTGATGCTGCGCAGTCGAAGCCGAATGGATTGTTTTAATCGAAATGTACACGTTTGGCTAAGGTTTCTCGCATCCAGATTTTCTCTTCGGGATAATCATTCCTTATTGAGAGCAATGCTTTCTTTGTATTGTACCGATTCATGGACAGACGTCGGCTCGTACACTCAGAATTTAAGTCGAAATTAGTCGGGCGTGCGTAGAAGCAACCAATACCAACTGCTTGTTGGAATATTAGTTGTTTGGCATTCTGGTTGTCTGGCTGAATGCTAAACAAGTTGGCAAATCCAAATCGTCTTCGTCTTTCGGTGTTTGGAGTTGTGTGATTGCGCTCTCCCACTCATTCTGTCGTAACGCAGCTTCTCGGGATGCTGTATGGTGGTATTTACGGCCACGGACTATTTCCAAGCAATATTCGTAGCACCAAAGACAAGATGTGAAAAATACAAAAACCTTAAAAATTATGACCGCACCAAAGGTAACCTTACAACGATTTGGGCCGAGTTTTATTTTTGGAAATCGTTCTTTTTACTCTCACAGCTATGTACGCTGGCAAATGACCTGCAGTAGTATTTGTGTAACAAATTTGACTATTAAGAGCTAGAACTGGCTGCATGGTAAAACAGTCTTCGTTAAGTTTCTGGTAGTAATACGCAACTGAAAAATGTATCATGGAATGTACTAAAGAGAAAAACCTTATTTCAACGAAATATATCTTGGTCAGGCTTCTAACTGTAAACTAGATTGATAATTGTTCTAACTTATAGTTAAAAAAAAGAATATCTACACCAATTTAGCATGCATCTGAAAGATCAAATATGTGTTGTTATCTCAATATACATGTTTAGCACCCAAGCAATTAGAATTATTCAAAAAAGTAATAATGTAAAAAACCATATGTTATTATAATGAGTTTAGGATTAGCTGGGTTAGCATTAATCATCAATAAAATCAGATGATGTTAACATATGTTTCAGACGTATGTTAACATTTTCAATTGCGTTTGGCTGTTCTTGTCTCCCATTTATTGCCCGTGACAAACTATTGATGCGGTGGAAATGTATTTTTTAATAGTTTTTAAGAATAATCTTTGATTTGTTTAACATCATTATATTTTGACCTAAGCAAAATGGCATAAAAATAAGCCAAAATTTGAAGATTGACTGCATGTCAATTTAAAAAAAAAATATGTTAAACACATTTTTCAGTTCATTCTTTTGGAACAATTTTGGAAACCACACATCCAAAAATTGTAATATGCTTTTGTCTGTGACCGGCTGTCGTAGTGAAGGTGTTTAACTAAGGGTACATTGTGTTATGTATGGGTGTAGTTACAGCAGAATCATAGAGCTGTACTCATATGTATCGCAATTTTGCTACTATCGTTAGGTAATTGTATCGCTGGTATTTGAACAAATGCATCGCAGCTGGAAAAGAAATCAGATAAAATCTTGATTGTGTGGCTAAATAATAAAATAATTTGAGCTTCACATAATAAATAACGTACTACCCTCAAAGTAATTTGTTTATATGAAATTGAATTGGAATTGGAAAAACCACACGATTTCTTCAAGTAGCATTTGTGATGTTTGCTCCGAGTGATTTTTTAAGTTTTAATAATCTACAGTAAAACAAAGTATCCATGATTGATATAATTACTTTAGAGACATAAACATATTAAATAGGTTTTTTGTTAAGTTTGGCTAGATACGCGATCGAGAAATACGCATCGCTTGCTCTCTGTACAGACCACACTGAATTTTACAAGCAGACAGTAATATATGCATTCTGGACGACCTTGACCTGAATGGGCTTTCCTTCTTCTCGTGCCAAGCTCAATTTAAGACATACGATATACAATTTCTTGTATACCTGCTTCTCTTTTGTTGATGGTTGCTTAAATATTAATCATATGTTTTTTTGAATTAATATTAAATTTATAACACATATGCATTTTCTTTACAATTTAAAGTAACCACGTAATAATTCTTTTTCTTTTCAGCCAATATAACAACACAAGCAATTAAATTTATTTTACATTTCTTGGCTTTCAAATTTAACATAAGAATGATTGTGAATGTATTGGTTTGTGTTCATTTTAAATGTCATCAATTAATTAATATATTCCAGCTGTATTATTGTTTCGCAATGATTACCTGATGTTGCTATATTTTTGTAATTCATTCGTATTTTGATTAACCTCTTTTTAATTTGAGCAATTCATCTTGGACAAATGCATGCAGTTGTAAAAATTCCATGCAGTAAAAAAGAATTGTTTATAATGGAAGATATTTGAGCGAAATCGTCATTAAGCTCAATGTAAAAAAAAGCATAATACATAGACATTCTATAGTGTAGCACTGTTTTTATACTCGTTTAAAAGAACGAGTCTGAAGTAATACGATGTTCTTCGTACCGTAACATCACGGATGGATTAACCTTTCATAAAAGTGGAAACGGTGTGAATGTGATGTACTGTGCTTTTTGTGTATAAATCGCTCAAAAAGCACAGTGCATCACATTCTCTCTGTGTGCTCGGTATATTTTCAAAAAATAGAAAAGTTTGAAATCCATCGTCTGCTACATTCAAGTTATTCTGAGTCATGTTTTATTGTTTCTTTGCCTCAGGATGAAATTGACTGAAAACTGGTTCTACATAAGTTTTAAACGATCCTCCATCGATACCGACGCATGAAAGCTGTCAAAGAATTTGATGTGCTGTAGAACTTAACTTGCAAAGAAAGTGTGATGAAGAACGTAAATGATCAAAATTGGTAAAACTTATCAATAAAATTGCATAAAATATTCTTATTCCAAATTGATGGAAGCCATTTCATCAAGAATATGAAAAACACAACACAATGGAGCAATTGTTTGTTTGGAAAAAGATTTGCGCGATTTAATTGAAATCTTTTTATTTAGAAAAGAAAAAAAAACATCTTTAAATGCTGACAAAACGGTCGACATCCATTAGAATAGAAATAAAAAAGCATCTTCAAATGAATTGGCATCGATTGGTAACAGTTCGAATGAAAATGCATTGAACTTGTGAGATAGATAAATCATAAGACATTAATTGAAACTAATGATTCTTCTTCATTCCGTTCGCTACCTATTCGTTAATGGTGAGGATTCGTACGGAGCTATGATTAATGGCGCGATCGACTAATTGGAATTACGCTGTTTGCGTAAGAAACAGTCGGTCAGCTTTTGTATTTAACACATTAATTAATGAAATACTCTGATTGCTGTAGTTCGGTGTTGGAAAAGTTTCTTGACAAAGAAGTATCAACGATGAAACAATTCCTAGCATACATACTTCCATTTTCCTGCTAATTCTCACGTTAAGAGTACAGCGTCGACTTTCTAGTAATTGCTATAAACGAAAAGTTTCTCTAAATATATATACTTGGAAATATAAATATAAATTTCTATACAGCGATTTTTTGCGTTTACCTGTCGACTCTCACTGCTTCAAATGCAATGCTTGTGATTTGCCCATAACACCACGGCTACAAATTGTTCGTTGATCCGATTTGTTTGAATAACTGTTAGATGAAAAAGAGGAGAGCGCATGAAAGCAAAGAGATATGCTTGTTTAGTGCAGCATGTAGTTGGTCATTGACGACAGCATTTCTAGACTGATGCAGCAGAGGTGTGTAAGGCTTGAACTCCGAAAAAGTCTTCAGACGTTGGATCCAAAAAGGAGCGTTGGTATGCAGTGATTGCTGCCTTTTAGCTAATTGATATGTATTCTCACTTGTAGTAGTCAGGCGATTGCGATCGCATGCATGAACATTTCTTCGTGTGGCCGTTACCTCGTTTGATTATTCGTTTGCGGCTCCGGTGGAATGATATGGTGAATTTGCAACCTGTAACTCAGATTGCGCCCTGTGCGAACCATAGAGAGTGACTCCATGTGACGAGTCTGGGCGGTGAACGAGTTTTTGGCGTATGTAATCGTGGCCGCACGTCGTGGCCGCATACGTTTCGAGGTTGTGCAGGCCAGGGTAACGCAATGCAATACTAAAAATTCCGCTTCCATTTATGGTCAACATCTTCACAATCGATTTTGTGTCAAACAGCGCATTTCGCATACAGACATGCACAAATACATGATAATTGCATGTAGATACGTTCCACACTTTTGCGTGCGTGAGGGTTATGCGCCAACCAAAGTGTTCAAATCCGTGAACGGTGTGCCTGGCCTATCATCTTTTTACACTAGCATGTCGGTGGTTGTACGTAGGACAGGAACGAGAAAAAAACGAGTCTCCTCGAAATGGTGAGACATGCAGTCATGCTGTATGCTCGATCGACCCGATCTGCTGTGCGTTGTTCCATCGCGTTCCAGTTCCTGCATGGCCAGGCATATCATGATCTTAAAGGCAGCGTCGGGAACTTTAGGTTTCTAGAGTACGCTTCTTTTTGGGGAGGTGTGATTGGTTTCCTTTTTTGGGAAAATTCAAACTGAGAGAAGTCCACCCTGCATGCCGACAATGAGTTTTGGTTTCATGTTTCACGAAGTTTGTGATAGTTGGTCCCTATGTTTTCAGCGGCAGCGAAATGGCAGTCTATTTAGCGCAAGATAGTCATGAATGTTTTTTCATGGCCCGTTTTAGGAGGTGATCTTCAATTATTGTCGTGCTCGAGTACTAATACGTACATCTAGCTAATGGGTCGAATCTGGTGACGAAACATTGCTTAGCTTATTAATAAATATATTTTCAAGTTAGCTTGCTATACACAGAGGCTCAAAAACCTGGAGCTGTATTGCCCGAGTGTTGACTTGGTCTGGTGCTTCCTTAATATATTTTGCTTTATTTATGATTTATAACAATCCAAAATAAATGTTTAAAAATTACATACAAGTTTGTTGAAAGCAATGCTGTGCATACAATTCCAGGAAGTTTTTTTGTTGTACTGCAAAGGAAAAATGGAACATAAAACCATAGTTCATTTTTAACAAAGCTATAAAATTTGATAATTATATATAAAAAAATGAAATTAAAAAAAATCAAAAGTCTTTATTGTATGTTGCATTTTTTTTATAAAGATATAAAGTTATATAGTTTTGTAGATGCTTGATGTACAGATGATTGTGAATGCAAAATAAGGGTGTTTGCTGTATCAATATTAGATATAGGAACAAACGAACGATTTTGCATGAGAAATCGTGAGAATGAGGTTGCCGAGGAATATTTTTTCTTTTCAACAGGTGTATTCCCATTCTTCAAATTGAGCAAAGACAAGTTGGATGCCTTGGTTTAATTAACAAGTTACATGTTAGGGCTTGCCCGTGTAGCTTGTCCTCACTTCTTAAAGCAATCAAAATTCTCTTTCCGATTGCTTAGTGGTCCTTTTCTGGATTGCTATCTAGGTATCCATTTGAAACACGTCTCTGTAAATTTACCATGACTGCGGACACGTTTTTCGAACGTTGTAAATCCAGAGATGAAAAAACAAAAATTTAGCAAAATAGACTTAGCGAACACACGATCAACCGGATTTGGAACATATGCTTATATGGGGAACGAGTTGGATTATCATTCATGTCGAGTTACTGATATGGTAAAAACTACTCGTCACTGCTCGGTAAGGTGAGTGCCATATGGCAATAACATATGACATATTACCGGGCAAACAGTTTCGGACACTGTTCGGTTGTTCGAACGGGAAGATATATGTTTTGTTTTAACTGCTGATTCAGTTTCTACGAATGGTATAGAAGAAATAAATGATGACGTGTTATCAAATTTAGATTTTTTCTGCCACCTATTATCAATCATGGTGAGAAGTGACACCGTAAATTGTTTAGTGTTCTTTACTGTGTAGGTGATCAATGTAATGCATATGTTTTATAATGTAATACAACGTAAGGAGATAATAATGAGTTATAATTGCAATATAGGTAATCCATATAGATAATTGCAAACGTGAAATATGTGATTTAAAGAAGTGCAAACAAAATGTTATGAATTGTATGCCAATTTCATCCCAATATGATAAATTTATTCAATCAGTAATACTGGGATCTAAAATATCCCAGTTGAAATTTAGTTAAAATTGAACAAGTTTGGTTGTTCAACTTTGCTAATCGAAATAAATGGAATATTCATCTTGTCTTGTGCTTCTTCTAAAACAAATAAATGAATAAAAAAGCTAAATTCTGGTATAATTTGTCTTACCAATTTAGACCAATAGGATAAGCAAATAAATACAATGCCTTACAAATGCTAGATAACCATATGATTATAAACTTATAGCTCAAACCTATAGCATTCAAATCTTGTAGAATTTAGTTAAAACTTTATTTTAGTTTAGCTATTCTTTACTACTTCTTATTATGTTACAATCAAAATCATCAATCATATCCGTAAAACATGACTAATTATCATTTTTTTGAAGTATATTATCCTTCTGATTATTGGCATTGATATTCGTAGCATTAATCATTGGCTATTTATTGTGACTATCTTGTACTACTTGCAGTTATGGCATTGGCATTCAGTTTTCATATTTACCCAGTATAGCAGAAACTCATTTGAAGTTGTATTACAAGGAGCATTGAAGTAATTTTATGAATGCATCTGTAACGTTCTAATGATTCCGTTCTCTTTAAGTGATGACTTGACGTGGTTTTTTATTTATGAATGGAAATGGAAACAACCTTAAAGAAGATTGAAAGTCTGCGATTAAAAATAAAACGCGACATTTGGATGATGGCAACAAAGGCGCTTTTCACCTTCTAGAGATAAACGATTCATTCTGTTCTTGAACCTGATGCACAACCTGAGCCGTGATGTTGTGCTGGATGGACCAATGAAGGAGAATCAGTTAGCCTTTCTTCTTCTTGACCCAGTGGACAAAATACGGTCAAGGCTCATTTTGTTCATGTTGCCCTGAACCACCGATCGGCAGAGGTGCGAATACGTTTGTCGTAAGTTGGATGACCAATTTGGAGGATTGTGACATTAAATGTCTGCGATCGCGTGGAGAATGGTAGCAGAACTTGATGTTTTTCACAGTTTTAGTGAGAAATGTTGTGGTCGTTGAAATGTATTGATGTTTCTCCCGCACAATTTACAGCTGCAAAGAAAGGTTTAAGATTTAAATGAATGAAAGAACTCATACCGAGATCCAAGGCAGCTTGTATTCGATGTGGTTTTTGATCGAGCCAACTGTTGTTGATGTAAAAAAAAGAAAACGAAGCGAGAAAGAATGAAAGCATTTGTTTATGCCAAGGATACCAAAGCTTTTGTTTCGCGTTTACTGCGTTTTACCGAGTAAGCCTGTGTGTTTGCCTTACAAGATTGGCATATGGTAAATTGGTCTCAAATAGACGACATACCACAGCGTATCTTAAACTTTCGTTTAGCTTCAAGTCAAAACAATCATGTGTTGCTGATCGTAAAATAGAGAGAAGACTAGAATTTTGACCGGTATAACGAATTGCACAAATGTCAACAATCAAAACGAATTTGTGAATGCGAATTGCAATAATGTGCAAATTTGTGTTTATGCGAGTGAATGCAAAAATGCGAGTGTTTATAATTCGTAACTGATTTAGTCGTTTTTTAAACAGGCTAGGGCAGTTTATTTGACTTTTTTTTACCCTTTCAATTGTCAGTCATATTTTGTTTTCATAATAGCAGCATTTTTATTGAGGTGAATAAACATCACATACCATATGTTGTCAGATATGGCACTGTTTGATAAAGTGTTGAGTAGATATGTTTTCAAGTTTGTGTATCAGCATTGGGATATGTTACCTATATTGTTGCAGAGCTCGTCTTAACTGTTGTTTATAATATTGAACTCTGATTCAATTGATACTATTATTATTTTTTCTCGTTGCAGCATTTCTTGCAAAAGGCTAATTTTGAGGAAAATTGTTGTATCATAGATTTTGATATATACACGATCACAGACTATCAAAATAGGTGCCATGGGGAAAGATTACTACAAAACCCTCGGTATTCCGAAGGGTTCCACGGATGAAGATATTAAAAAGGCTTACCGAAAACTGGCACTAAAATATCATCCGGATAAAAACAAATCTCCTGGAGCTGAAGAAAAGTTCAAGGAAGTTGCTGAAGCGTACGAAGTGCTTTCGGATAAAAAGAAACGTGAAATGTATGACAAGTTTGGTGAAGATGGACTGAAAGGAAGTGAGTAGTTGGTCAAGCTGCAAATTTAAGACGTTTATTCGATTGGTGTTTTATTTGAATGGTCTGGATTGGGTTTACTTTCAGGAGCATCCAACGGCACGTCAAATTCGTCACAAAACTTCTCTTATGAATTCCATGGCGATCCTAGAGCTACTTTTGCACAATTTTTCGGTTCAAACAATCCATTTGGTTCTTTTTTCGACATGCACAATGACAGCTTATTTAACAGCAGTATTTTTAATGACGATGACTTCTTCACACCCTTAAGTGGTTTAGGCAACAGGCACGGTTTAGGTGGAGCCTTTAGGTATGAATTAATAAGGTTGAGGTTTTATTTCAACCTCATTTTCAAAATGATTATGAATATTGAATTGCATATTATTTTGGGTTATTTTTTTCATATAGGTCACATTCGTTCAACGTCCACTCACCGCTTAAGAAAGAGAAAGTCCAAGATCCACCAATCGAACATGATTTGTACGTTACCTTAGACGAGATTTATCATGGCTGTGTGAAGAAGATGAAGATCTCCCGTCGTGTTCTGCAGCCAGACGGTTCTTCAAAAAAGGAAGATAAATGTGTGAACATATCCATTAAACCTGGGTGGAAGTCAGGTACAAAGGTGACCTTCCAAAAAGAGGGGGATCAAACGAAGGGCAAAATACCTGCTGACATTGTGTTTATTATACGTGACAAACCACATGTCTGGTTCCGACGAGAAGGAAGCGATCTTCGATACACGGCTCGATTAACATTGAAACAGGTATGTTCATTTTAGTATTGCTTTATGTACGTCACATTTTGTGCAGGCTAGCAGTCTAATTTTTAAATCTTCATAAACTATCAAAAAAACAGCAACGAATATCTAAATATAACTCTCATCATATCATCTTGTTTTAGGCTCTCTGTGGGGTAATTTTTGAAGTGCCAACGATGACAGGTGAAAAACTACGTATTAGTACAAAACAAGAAATCATCAAGCCCAATACGATTAAGCGTATTCAAGGTTATGGACTTCCTTTTCCGAAAGAACCATCACGAAAAGGCGATCTTCTTGTAGCTTTCGATATAAAATTTCCCGACAAGCTTAGTCCATCGGAAAAAGAAATGTTGAACAATATGCTTCCCAACTCGTAGTTAGTGAAGAGATTACTAACTTTGAAGAATGATTTCTGTATGAATACATGTACTTGAATTACTTTTTCTGCTTATATAGACTAATTTCATCACATAAAAATGGATATAGTGACGCCAGCAGGATCGTAGTCATGTTCTATAATTAAAGCAAATCATTCAATGAAAATACCATTTGTATATAGAGCCATTGTATGTGACCTGCTATTTTCTGTTGGATCCTTTGAAGAGCAAATTTAGCATGCAATGATTTCGGAGTATAGTCAACATAAAATCAAACGGTACATCCTGAGTTTGATTACTGATTTCAATCCATTAATTTGAATAGCTGATCAGTCAGATTATGAGGGTTTTTTTAACTCAAATAATACGGCTGTAGGCCGTATCGTTTCTAATCATTTCTTTCATTAAGCTTTCAGCGTATTTAATAAAAAAAATTCTTAAAATATGCGTAACGAGCCTTTCAGTTATTTTTTATTAAATTATTCTTTATAATACGCCGCAATGAATATGACTGTGTATTGAATAAGGCAGATTCCTAAGCAGAGAGCAGTTTCTTAAAATTTCAGAGGCATCAAATCTGAAAAGGCATAATTATGCTATGACTAATGAAACATAATCTGAAATATGATCAATTTCTCGAAGAAAACTAATAATTGAATAAAAACTCGCGCCATCAAATTAAAAAATATATATTTGGAAATGTAAGCTATGATATCATACAGATTTTGAAACAAGACATCCGAAGAACTATTGAACTATCGTGAGACTATTGTGTGATTAAATATACAAATCGTATGATTTTATTTTGATTATTGTTCTTTCAGGATTTTATTTTCAGTCATCACATTGTAATGTTGCAATGTAACAAATACTTGGTTGTTGCAATGCAAACAATTATAAGTTTAATTCGGCGTTTTTTGAGTTTACACTGTTTAGATTTTTACATCTTTTGATTATTAATAGTACGATAAGGTCATTTTACCTAGTTATGCAACTCTTAGCTTTCGTAACTTCTCTATCTAGTATCCTGACATCTACTGTTCTTGTATCCTTCGGTCCTATTCCGTTTTAGCACTGCGTAGCCACTAAAAGAAAACATCGAAGATTAGCTGTGTTTCAAAATTTTAGAAGTTTAGAAATTTTAGAAACAAAAGTAGAAAGAATTGGGAAAGGAGGAGCTGATTCAAAAACGAGAAGACTCTGAAGGAGGGGTGACGGATAAAATTGTGTATTTGTCAAATGCATAGCTCTATTTCAGCACGTATACCAATACAGATTAGTTACAGACGCACGATACCGATACGATTTGGTATAAAAATTAGCACGTATACCAAGACTAAGTTACAGACAAAATACTACAGCAAGAGGAGACTTTTCTATTCAAACTACCTTCCTTGACGGTTTGAGTTGGAGCTATTCAGGCCATTTATAGAATCCGTGTTTTTCATTCCTTACTCCTCTGAGATATGGACTCTGTGGAAAACTGGTGAAAAACCTCTTAGCTGCATTAGAGAGAACGATGTTAAGAATGGTTTTTAGTTAAGTCAGCGTGGAAGGACAATGGAGGAGCCCCTATAATGACGAGTTGCATGAACTGTACGATAGCCTCACCGTCTTCCTGCGGATTAGCCTCGCTAGCCACCGATCATTGCTAGATGATCATGTCGTTGGAATGGCAACGGGCCATAGAGGTCTGGTAGGTTGCCAACATGGAAAGAAGACGCGCTGTAAACCCAAAATGAGATGAGAAGATGGCGTAGATGCGGCCGTTAAAAAGGCCGTGAGTAATAATTGACAATCGACGGCGCGGTACGCGAACGTTTCTGGTGATTTTTGAATTAATACCAGTTTAGCCAATACCAGTTACCAGAGTCAATACTAGATTTAGCGCTTGATAGGTAAGAATGAAAATAAGTAATATTAAGAAAAGTAATTATTCAGAGAAATGTGTAATCATAGCAAGCCTTATCACTAAAAAAGAAGAATTATTCAGGCAAAAGAGCTAAATTGTCTGTTAAGATATAAAATACAAGATGCGTGATTAGAATTTTAAAGATCAAGAGTGCCCAAGCCCAAGTAAGTGACCAGTTTCAGTTAATTCGTTTCTAATCTCAAAAGTGTGTAGCTGTCAAGATTTTAGTATGGTCAAATTGTGCCTTTTCGAAATAATTTAATTAATAATCATATAGATCAATACATCTAACATTTTTGATAATGGTAGCATATGTCGTGCAGCCATGACACTATCCCTCAATTTGAGTAATAATAATCTTCAAGCGATAAAAATGATAAATATGTGCTACGATTAGCTTTAGAACAATGATTGAATTAAGGGCTGAACTCTAGACTGAGCCCTTGAGCTACGCAACAACTGTTCGGTTACGTGAAATTAAGTTGTTGCGCCTCTCAAGAGGAAGAAATAGATTAAATAGCGGTTTATGACATGTATAACTTTATTTGTGGCATATTGATAAAAATTTAGAGGGTTACGTCTGATAACGATATCTGATCTAGATAAATGGTAGATATAAGTGGTAGAAAATTTTCAAAAATATCAAGCTTCCTCGAAGAACATATTCGTTTGAAACACTTATAAACTAAGATACGTATGAAATGTGATTCGCTAAGGAATCATATGCCTTGCTCGTATGCTTTTATTTGTGGTGCAAGCGATATTACCAGGTCGAATTTAACTTTGTTAGGATCGACAGTACTGCCGTATACTAAATTTAATGGGCAAAACAAATGTGTACAGCTTGTGAAAAAAATGTTTTTTTTATTGGAAAAACCTTTTCGTGCATGTTGTTGTTGATGGTACACGTCCAGGCATGATTGCTAAACTCTCATCAGTGTTGTTTGTTAGCCGGATCTTGAATTTAGACTCCGGACTGCTCCCGAATCCAGTTGCGGAAGTGAGTGGTACGCACATATCCAGATGGTAGACCTGCTTCACAGCCGATGGCAGCGACGAACGACACGACACCGATCTGGAGCGACTGGCCATTTTCAGTGACAGTAAGCGGGCCACCGGAGTCACCGTTGCAAGTACCCTGGTTGGCAGCATCGCGACCGACGGCACAAACAGTGGAATCGATGATGGTGGCAGCACCGTATGTTCCCATGCACTGGATGTTGGAGATAATGTTCAGGTGGACAAAGTTGAGAGTAGTAGAAATGCCCGCAATAGCGTCACTAGTACGTCCAAATCCAGAGACAGTAGCCTCACGGTTGAGGAAAGTTTCAGCCAAATCGGATTCCGGGAGAGCAACAGCCTGAATGTTTCCTCCCAGCGGAACTGGCTCGCTCAAACGAATCAGACCGATGTCATTGTTCAGGTTGCTCGGATTGTAGGCGGGATGGATGATGATCAGGTTCGAGGTACGAACAGTTCCTTCATTGATGTTGTTAGTTCCAGCACGAACCGTGAACTGAGATACTCCTACTTGACAGTGAGCAGCGGTCAGGACCCATTCGGCCGAAATCAGGGAACCACCACAGGCAAGGTTTCCACCACCGGTTGCGCCTAACAGGAACACCTGATAGGGGAATTGACCGGGGGTAGCAGGAAATCCGTTGACGATACGCGAGCTGCGGGGAGCTTCACGCAGCGGAACAATCGACTGATAGCTGATCTCCCGTGCCTAGGAAATGTAATTTTCAATGGTAAGATAACAATATTTAAAAATTGATCGCACTTGAGAAATAAGATGACGTGCTGGTAAATCACATACCTGAGCCGCGGCCAAGCAAGCCAAAACGACGACTGCGAACAGTTTCATGATTGATACAGACCACTCTAAGTGTAAGGGTAGCTAAGGACTTGTGCTACTGAACCGCTTTATATAAGCACCAGTTGTTTTAAAGTGTAGCAATTGATTAAACAACGTAACGATAATAAACTGCGTCAGATATCAATTTGATATCGCTACGAAGCTATAACGTTTTGTTTGTATGATAAGATATTAAGCTAGTACGCTTAACGTAACTTGAATGACCATGCAGATGTTAAGAGTGGTTTACAATCGAACCGATGATTTCTCATTCCAGGCTAGGTGTGTATGGCTGTGATATGTGTGCTTATCAGAGGATGTCTAGTCAAGCGGTCTATAAAGTCATCAACCGCGGAAAAACACAGATCCGGGGGCATAACGTAGATTACAGTCTATCACCGGCTTACAGTTTTTGGTAACCTTTTAATCGTAACATGGAAGCCGAGAAGGCATGCGTCAGAGGAAAAAGGTTAAGGTACAGGCAAAGGTAAATAATAGCAAACTTCACGCTTTACTCATTATTCGCAACAGCACTGTACCCAATAGCAGAACCAATTTCAGTTTTGCTATTGCATATAGAACTGTACTTTTAACGAATTTTACTCATTGTTTGAAAAAAAAAAACTATTATCTATCAATCTCTGTCGCTTCTTAATATCATTTCGACTACGTTATGCAAATAAGCTCCCTCTCTCACTTCTTCTCTCTGATTCACCTTTCTCTTTTTTACCATATACATCAAATTTTGATGCTTACTTCCATATTTTCTCTTTTCCTTTTAACCCATACCAAACTTTCCCTTTTCGATAGAAGCAGTTTAAAAAAGTATGTTTTTAAAATATTGAACAGTTCTTCCTAAATAGCTCAATAATCAGTGTATGGCTTAAGCTTTCTATGATTAGAATTTTTACGTAGCTGGATAGTCAGTCCTGTGTATGGGGAAGGCTCAGCCGAGATTCGAATCCAACACCATTAGGGTGTTTGTGCCACACACTAAGATTTACGATTATCGTGCCACCTTTTTGGTTGAGTTTTGAGCATTTATTCAGTGCGCACCGTGTTTCTGTTCCATAGCAATTCTTGTATGGATTTAGAGGATAAGCAATGCCGGATTTTGACGGTCAATTAGCTCATTCAAAAGATAGCATTTATGGTAAACGATTTGATACCGGTTCCCTGTCTTACATGTGCAATAAGCTTATGGGTTTCTTGTTACACGTGTTCATCCGAAGCCTTCATACTAAAGTATCGAAAGCATTACTACTTACTCAAATGAATAAAAAGGATATGTGCAAAATTGTAGGTAGACGGATAGCCATTTGAATTTTCAAATTTTATTTTTAATGTTGAGTTGATATTAATTTTGAATTTTTAGTTTAAAATTCGACAAGCCCTTGTTTGACACTAACCACGGTTTGATGAATTGTAAAATGAAACTAGGGTTTTTTCTACGCATGTATGATGTAATGAATAATATTTAAATGGAAAAAAAAATTGAAAAAACCTTTTTTAGCCTACTGGCTCAAATTATATGTATATATATATATATATATATATATATATATATATATATATATATATATAGACATATATATATATATATATATATATATATATATATATATATATATATATAGACATATATATATATATATATATATATATATATATATATATATATATATATATATATATATATATATATATATCAGAATATTTTTCTATAAGTATTCTGTTCAACTGTACTTCTTCGGAGCATTGACCTTATTGACCCTGCTCTGCCTCGTTGGATGTTTCTTCGGCATCGTTGAACTCCCTTCAGCTCCGTATTGGGCTATTATTGATTTTTCCTTTGCAGTTTTTCACCTTCCCCCAAAAACAAAATCTGCCCAATGTGATGTTGGATCGCGATTCCTGATCCAGCCTCTTCGTGTGCTATGGAGGTAGAACATTGAAAAATGTATAATTTATGCCATTCCCATGCTTTTTTCCGAAATAATCTCTCCAAGGTTTCTGCCCCAATGTAACGCAAAAACCAAAGAAACCTTTGGCAGGGGTAAATCCGGAGATATCGTAAGAATATAAGGATCGTTCGCCCTTTTTTTATTCTGTTGCTCTGTGTATGCAGTCTCGAGATTGCTGGAATAAAATAGACATTGGGGAGAAAGCGTGGGCGTTCAGATCAACTTGTTCGTTAAGTGTGGAGGAGGGAATCGTTCTTGCATAGTATGAAGAGTGCAGAGACGAATTCTTCTTCAAGTCGTAGCTCTCATGTATTATGCATTAATTTGTAAAAGTGGAAGATAGAATGGGGGAAATATTGAGTTGGTGACGGGATTTTTATTGAATTTTGGTGTCGATCCGCGACCAAAGAGAGTTTGAGCCTGAAAGCTATGTATGATGCACCCTAGTGCTTGTGATTTGCCCGTTACGAAAGTAATGTACCTATTCTTCATTTTTGCAGAAGGAATACTTTATTGCACAGTTTGCGTACAAAATTATTTGAAAGAAAAACCAAATGCAATCGCGCTAAAGAGTAAACATATATTAATGTTTTTTTTTAAGTTTTATGGTTCATAGAGTCAGTAAACGAACGGCTCTTATGATAATACCGATTATTCAAGAGAAATTATGTACTTTTATTACTGCCTAGAAAGCGTTCCCACTGTGCGTGCTAAAGATATACTCCCTACAAGTTTTCCTTAATAATCTATGGCTTCGTCCCATGAAAGATGCGACCGTTTACTAGCCCTAAATTTCAAGGTCCAAGCGATTCTTAATACAGAACCATATTGCGAATGTTTGTGTGAGTGAAACGCTAGTGATGTATTTATGCTTATTCAATTACCTCCGCCCGGTTCGTTGCTATTATTCGTTCGAACAGGTCTCGGTTTGCTTACTTTTGATTTGATAAGTGGCTTGCGATATATATTCATTACACATTAATTTGAATGACAATTTGGCCGTTCCTTCGCACTAGGTCCTATTTTACGGCGGGAAGATAGAATCTTCAAAAAAGCGATGTTGAATAAAATATGTAAGGGGAAAACAGTTTTCCGCTCAGCCAATAATGAATAACGCTATCGCTTTCAAGGACAGCGTTGTAGCATGTACGAATTGTAATGTGAAATTATAATAGAAGCTGCGTATGAGTGAGAACCGATGAACAAGTCACTTGTTATGTCTTTATAGATGTTTCAAAAAGTGCTCAGTTTAATGCCTGACAATACACTAATTATTCAGAATGTGTAAGGTCTTAAACATGTTTGATGCGTTTATTATGAGGTTGAAAAACATAAGTTATATGTTTTTATCACGTTTCTCGGCGTTATAGAAAAAAAGGTTTAAAGCACACTATTTAAAGTTGTTAAATATGAACGAGGTAAAGATTAAATAAGTAAATAAGTTTATTAAATATATAATTATACTACATACTTAATTCCGATTTACTATTATCCTTGATGAGCGTGGCCTAAAATATCAAAAAGTGGATTGTTGTGGGAATCGATAAAATCAACTTTTGCAGAAATTTTAGCGGAAAATCATGAATACAATCTCGACAGGAAGGAATCATTGATATCGTATCCGATGCAAAAGTACATTCGATTTTGATTTCGAACCACATCTTGCGCGATACTTAAAATTCACCAAGTGCCGCGCGAACGGTGCCTTGTTAGAATCTTGTTTGCTAGGATCCGGGAGCGAAAGAATATGCGAACATGCTGCTATCCCACCGCTAACAGTGTAATAAAAATGGCTATGCCGCCGTTAGAAGTAGGGAAGATGGAGAAGGCTTACTACCAGAAAAAGTATATGAATTCGATCAGACGCTAAGCGCCAGGATAATGTTTGGCCCTTTCTCGACTGCCGATTTGTGTGGCGAAGGAAGGAAAGCTAAACGTCTTTAGAGCCTCAGTCCTACGGCGAAAGCTACTACACTGTCTGGTGGAAATATGGTTGGAGGTCTGATGACGATGGTAATAATATGCTGCAAGAGGTTGCCAAAGACAGGGAAGAAAACACGACAGAACGATAAAACTTATGGCCCAAACGTGAGTGAATGCAAATGGCTGCAGATTTTTAGAAAACTTAGGATCAACGAGGCATCTTGCTTTTCTCATAGATGAGCATATCTGGACATCAAGCTATCGTGCATTCACCCAGAACGGGTGTTAAAATGTGTAGAAGTCGTCAATTTTACTGGAAATATGAAAAGATTCGGTAAATATTAGATGGAATATTGCTGTGGTACGTGAATGAACGAACAAATAGTTATATAGATAGTACTTTAAAATATGCAGTATGACATGTATATCATATGTAGTATAACATAGCAAACAAAATATCAGAGAGAAATGAAAAGGTCATTGATATGAATCTATATAAAATATAATTTTTTCTTATAGCTGATATTTTTAAAATATGGTGTGAATTATATTGTAAATGTTAGTAAGTATTATAAAAATGTAAAATACGATGTAATGAATACAGATGTTTTTGTTTTGAGAGCCTAAGAACAATTTATCAGACAGGAGTTGTGGTTTTAAGTTTTTTCTATATTTTATTTATTTTTCTAATACGAGCATTTTTTAAGTTTGAAGTTGCTTTGTCGTTCCTCGTAATTCTCCAGCATCCTTTTTATTGTCCCTCTTAATAGTTGCAATGTTCTTAAGCGAATGCTAGTTCTATTAGCTGGAATGGGCGGCTTCAAGCAACAAGTATCTTTCACCTTAAGCCACTCCTATTCATCTTAAGCCCGCAATTGAGCAATCCCTAATGTTGTTGAACTAAGGTATCAATTGTTTGGAAAGGAACGTAATATTGCAATAAGTTTTAAAACAAAATTAATATTTTTTTGATTATTGCCACATTTGATTTTGTTTTTGATAAGTAAATAGTGCATACATATCTGAATTCATGAATGCTACTGTCAAGGATGTAGGACAATTACAAGTGATTTTAAAACATGGAATTGTGAGTTGCAGCCTAAAACATGGTTGTCAAGAACATACCTTCAATTTATATCTAAGCTTACATTGCTTATTACGAAGCGTTTTAGAATGCTATTTAATGTAATAGATTTGAAATAACGATGCTTGCATAAATTTTAAGCACAAACTGTGAAATTGAAACCAGGATGTGCTTCTAGACGGTGCAGCAGCAGCAGTAAATCCTACAAGCTGCTTGTTTACTAGTACTGTAGGAGCAAATTAGGTTTGGACTGGAAATCATTAAAATTGTATTTAATGTATTTTGATAAACACAAGCATGTCGGACCAAGTTTTAGCCCAATGACATGAAGATAGTTCCAGTTGCTTTCCACACGAAGAAAGCATTGCTTACAGTGTGTACATGCACAATTGAATTCGTTTACATGTTGAACCATTTACGGTCGACCATTTAACAATTAATTTACCGCTTGAACACGAATGTGGCTATCATGGTAATAGATTGTCATATTGTCCCTGTTTCGTTCTATATAAACATAGCTTGCGTTTGGTATGGAATTGAAGCAGTACTTGCTAAACATTGGAAGACGTTTGCGTGTGGACATATTTTTCGTCATATAGAAGACAAAATGTAAAAAATGGATTACTTATAAAATATTATTGAACAAAAATGCAATATACGTGAATCGATTACTTCGCATTGAACTTGTTATACTATATTTCGTGTACTCATGTACTACATAACAATCATGTCTACTTTTCCAAACACGGCAAATGAAATGGTTTGAAGAAAAGTATTGATTCAAATGTATTCACTGCCAATTTCTAGTTATTCGGATAAAAATTAAAGTAGGTTGTACTTGATTTTCAAACAAGCTTTCAGCTTCATTTTTTTAACTTATGGCCTTTATCGTTTAAAATTTAACGGATGTTTAACGAAGGAGCATTCATGTCACGCTCGGCTGGAATTAAAATTGATGGAGAATTTATTCAAATTTGATTGTATTTTAAAACGGTTTTCCCAAACATACATATACAACCGGTGTTAGTAATTAGGCTTATGTTAATGATAACATTGCTGTTTGCTGCTGACGTTACCTTTCGTGGAGACCTATAAATAGGAGGGATTGAGCAGCATGGGATAACTGTTCGAATTTAGGTTCTTCTAGCACGTTTTTCTTAATGACACTTTTGATGTTTTCAGAATCGTTTTTGGTTGGAATTCCTGCCAGACATGCAGATTTTATGTGACTTTACAAAAATTTTAACATACGTCATGTCACTAAATTGTGTAACCATGATAACAGATATATTTTTACATTAAGCCAAATATTCATCACCAATTTTATCAAAACTTTGTTTGACCTATTGGGTACTATGTTTTATTATTAAAGTGGATTGACTGTCTATTAAAACGATAAATAAACGGTTATAAAATAGCGACAAACTTTTTGATTGAGCATTCACATAACCATTCACATGAGAGGGGAAGCTCTTCAACAACTAATTAGATGGCATCAATGCTCAGTACAGTAACATCTCATCTCTTCTTATGAATTTTTGAACAGATAAAATATGTACAAAAACGCACAAGTCGCATCAACTTCTGTTACTGCACCCATTTTCGAAAACCTAATCCCTTTCACGAAAGAACGATGAGCTGATAATGGCTAATACAATCATTTATTCATGTTTCATGAAACGCAGAATCAATAAAGATCTAATCAAGGCAGAGTTTTAGCATATGTTTTTCACGATTATTTTGATTACTGAAAATTCCACTCAATCGTTTTGGCCGTAGCCAGCAATGCTAGCCTTGCAGCTCGGTAAACGGGCAGTTGTGTTTAAATTCCTTTTTATTCAACTCATCCTTGCCAATCCGCATATGCCGTTCGCAGTTTGCATTACTTATTTTCGGGACGGTTTATTCTCCTCTTTTCGTTAGTGTTCTCACATACCCACGCAATCTACCGGCTCGCTGCATTGTTACTGATTCTAGCTAGCTTTTACTTGCCTGTTTGGTTATGCTGAAGATAGGTAAAATATGCAGATGAGCTTCATTGGGCCGCCTTGGTGCGTAAACAACATGGAAGAGATGGTTTTGCAGAGGGGTTGAAAACCGTTGTAGCATAAACGCAGGCGGCTGGAGATTGTTTTGTTTGAAACGGGTGTTCTTGATCCCACATATATAAAGTACATCGGACGTTGTTGTTAATCGTAGGGTACGGCATTACCAGGAAAACTCGTGGGATAGTATAAAAACAAGTATTGGTTTGTATTGAAATAGTTGCGCGAAATTTCATAAAGTGTAAAATAAATTTGTTTGAGTTTTGTATAAAATTTGATTTGCGGATACTGTAATCAATTTTATGATTGTACTCTTCAAAATAAAACTTTACTTTCATCTGTTGCATATATGTTTTTTTTTTAATTCTGTTGCACTTGTCTTTTTTTTAATTCTGTTGCAAATGTAGTTTTATAAAAAATAATTCAAAATATTTTTACTATGCCAAATCATCCATTCTTTGTCTTCGTTTTTATTGTTTGTTGAGTGGCCAAATAACAATCGCAAAATTTAGATTTATTTAGGTAAATGTGATGCTGACAATACTTCATGGTGGATGATGTCGAAATATTTGAAATAAAAATATTTTATGATAAATTTTGTATACTTCTGAGCTCATAAGTTTTTTCGCAATGGAATTAGGATTGACAATACATGGATGTTTTCAAACAATGACAATTTTCGACAGCTTAACCAGTAACTTGTAAGCAAATTTCTAAAATTTTCTAAGATTTATGAATGTAAATTCCGATTGCAAGCTTCTCTTTGAAAAATTGAGATAAAATTCAATGGTAAATCAAATTATAATTCAAGATATGAAATCAATTCTTTCAGATAACATGGATGTCAGATTTTGAATACTGGTGTGGAGTTTATTGAGTGCATCTAATACAATTTGCTTTCCGGCATTTCCTATCGTATTGCGTTTATTTCACGATCATATCGTGCTTTTGTAGTTATTACCCATTAACTCTAATGATTTTGGTTCACCTTAACATCGGCTGGTACAGTATTCGCAAGAAATAGAAAATGAACCATTCTACTTTTGCAGAAGGACCTTTGCTACAATAATAACAACAATAAGCGAACACAGAGAGATATTATGTATCTTAGGATCCTTCCGAGCAAAACAAACGTGCACCATTCCCACTAACGGAAACATCTCAGCGCGTCAAGCAAGTACCATAGTGTACGTAAACGAAATGATTTGATTTGAAGCATGAAATTAAAAACGACTTTTCGCCGAAGAAAACCTCTATCCTACGAAATGAAGAAATTTCTGGAGCGCGTGGGTTGTTCACCAACTTCTAGGTTGTGGTTGCTTTTAATGAGATTTTGGTAATAAGTTAATTTTGAAGTAGCGTTGATGTCCAGTTTCATCCAATGGAATGCGGGGTAGTTAGCAGTACAGTTTTTATAATAGTGGAAGTTTCTCTGCAGAGAGGGAACTTTCGATTTCTACTGCAAAATAGTTATTAAAGTTGCTAGACAACTCTGCTTAAGTAATCAAGTTTTGGATTATTCAATGTTTTCGACAAGCAGAAGGCATACGCAACGTTTGTGGACACATTTTCTATTTGAGAGAAGAAATTGGATTTGATTATTTTAATCAATATCACCGTACAAAGTGTAAGCTTTTGTACAAAGTATGCCAAACATTGTTAGAAAAATGCAGTAAATAGAAAAGATGAAATTCTGCATATTCTATCGAATGTATTTTATATGCTCCTGCGGTTTTAAAAACAAAATAATAAAGCTTGTAGTTCTTCCAAATTTATTCGTGAAAATTTTTATATGGTGTGAAATTTTTCATATTTTATTTTATGTACAATAATCGTAGTGTTCAACATCAAACATTTTGAAGTTACAACCACAAATCACACGAACGGAATGCAAGTGCTGTTAGGTTGATTTTTTATCAACTAACCTAATTAAAAATTCACCACCTATCCAAAAACTCCATTCGCATGCTCTCATCGAAACGATTCTGGAGAATTCACCACCATCATCAATTTTGAGTCATATCTAGACACGAAGAAGTAAAACGAGAACAAAATGAACTGAACAATAAGAGCATGTTTGCAAATGTTGGCCTATGAGAGACTACAGTTCCACTTGATTTCAACTTTTACTCGATGGGATGATGGGAGCCATTAATCAATTTTTGCTTCCATTCCTGCGGCACCTATTTTTGATATGATGCTGTATACAGACAATTTATTGACACCCTGAACACTTGGTCCTTTTGCTGTATGTGTGCCTGCGCCAATGGTGAAGGATTTAACGCCAAGCGAATGTCAAAACCACATCACGCTGGGATGGAACCGATGGAAGACAAGACCGAGTGATTTCATTTCTGACGCATGTTTGCCCATGTTCAGCCGATCCCGCACAAGCAGGGGTAAGCGAATACCCAACATTAGACCAACAATAAACAAAGTCAGCTTTAATTAGTGAACCCATTGTGTTGGGCCCTGGTCGCATAAAAGGATGATTCCAGGACTGAAATATGCAGGACAGGGCGAGGCTTACGGTACTCGATGAACATCAAATGTCGGTGTGCGCACGACGCAGATAATCTGGAACTGAAGCTTGGCAAATGCTCCACTCCGGTGTAGCTTGAGCTAAGGCCTAAAATTCCAGTGCATGCCAGTGAAGGGTGGTCTAGTATCGAGAGGATTTCGTTATGCATGTCAGGCTGAAACTTTACCACATCAACCACACTGCGGAGAATGCTGGGATGCTTCTTACTTACTTGGCAAAAGCTGCTTGGATGGAAGTATAAACAATTAGAACCCTTATACACGTGCATAAGAGATGATTAACAAAATTTACATACACTGCAATAGCAAATATAATCTTCTACTCGACATAGTAGGGGCAGTGTTACACCACACTATGAATACAGAGTAAAATATATCGAGTATGTAGTATATATATAAATAATATGCGACGATAACTAATTAATACAGAAATATGTGTTTTTGGAAAAAAAATTCTTCGATAAATATGATAAATTACACTACGTAATGAATGCCGAAATATGTGTAAGAAAAAGCGGAAGTGTCTTAAAAAGGACAACCAACACAATATGATGAAGAAATGCAGTTGCAATTACTGCTTTTCTATCAATGATCTAATGCAAAAGATATTTAACAAGATTTCAATAGAAACTTTAAGGCGATTATCACTGTTTTCTCAGAAGTCACAGCTCAGACGAAAAAGTTTTTTATCGTTTCGACGATTCTACGTGAACTGCTGATTTATCGTGGTTTCAAGATTAAAGACCTATGCTGCTCTCTAGCTTGAGTATTTCCGTCTTTCGAGGTACGGGATACGTACACGCGGAGATGCTATTCGTTTTTATATGATAAAAGTTACTCAACTGATGACAGCGAACAACCAACCAGCTGTGCTAGAAGAATTGTGCTAGTTGAAGCGCTGCTCGAGCTAAGCGTTAATGTCATAATAGTTTCTTGATTGTAGGAAATTATTAAATTTTCCACTCGGTTATACATGGTGGAAAATTTTAATTAAATCATTCTTGCTATGGTTGTGAAGCTCGTTGAAAAAGATGCGTGGATTACGATTTGCAATAGTATCGCAAAGTGTTCAAAACCGTGCCTTCAACGATAATCTTTTTTCCGGATGTAGTTTTATAAAAAAACAGTACTCTTTATGTTAAATAATACACATACAATAAATACAACTTCTTTTTCCATGAAATACGAGGTTATCGGACATAATTATAAAAGTTTAAGCTGCCATTTGTATAAAATTGTCCAAAGTTTTTTAGTAGACTCGAGATTTATTGCTTAGGAGAATAAAAAAATGTTTACGATTGTTTAGGGCCAGAGCTAGTGTTCAAAGTTTGTAAATAAAAAAACATTCAAGTTCTTAATAAATATTGTTATACTTTACTTAAATCTACAAACAAAAATAGCTTTGAGGATATAATTGTTATACATTAGAAATGTATATGCAAAAGCATTGTCGTATATCATTTGTAAAATATAATATCATAATAGAAATGAAGTATGTGATAAGATAAGGAATTAGCACATCTTAATATGAGATTGTGCAGAATATGTGTTGATTTTTAAAATTGACAGTGTTGGAATGTTACATTGGGCACCCACGTAGTATGTTTTTTAAACTTTTGCCGTAGCTTTGAGACCATTTCTCGTTTAGTATTAGCATCGTGCGTCTTCTTTACTTACACATTTTCCGTCTGAAAGGAGCATCTTGTTAGGTTGTAAATTCCATCGAACGCGGGCGGAAAAAAGGTTTGGCTAGACAAATCCCTTTCTACCGTTCCTATTTGAGACGTACCGTTGTTAAGAACACATCTCGTTCTCTCGAAGGAAAATTTAAAAATAATAAAGAGCAGATGTTTTTAATGTTTTTCGTTTCTGGTTCGAGCGTTCTTTTCCCGAGAAATTCAGTGTTTGATGCGTCGGTTCGAGTAGATAACAGTAAGGCATTTCGGTTAGCAGCAGAATAACGAGGAAGGAGTGCATGAAAAATGTTGGTTGAAGCGTGGTTTTGTACAACGGAACCATGATGGTATTTTCTTCGGACAGCATCTTGAAAGCTAGGATGGTTCATTTTCCGGCTAACCTAAGTGTGATGATGGAAACGAAAAGAAATTTTCTAAAAGGGCCATTTGCGATTACACAAAATGGTGTATCCGACGTTTATGTCTTAGTAAAAGAAGGGATGCTTGAAATTGGAACATTTTATTTAATTTCTTTTACAGCATGTCCGCTTTGTTCAATTAATTAATCCTTGCATAACGTCTAAAGTTATCGAACAGAAATTTTAGGAGACTTCATGGACCAGACAACATGTTTTCGAATTGACTAAAAACAAACCCACAAAACCATTTGTTGTCAAGAAACGATTTGTGCTTAATAATGATCATATTACAAGTCATTTTTAATGGGTATCAGATGCTAGCCAAGAAATGATTTTATTAGCTTTAAACAGATGTCCGAACTGTTACGAGGCTATAGTGTAATTTAATTCCATGAATGGAAATTTAGCCAAAGCCATTAGCAACAGTTGTTTTCAAGCTATTGTGGTTTTGCATTGTTTAGGTGTGCAAGCAATGAAAAATTTGCTTTCTATTCTATTGAATATGGTAACACTGAAACTCACACTATTATTTTTATTTTGTACATAGCTCTGTTAATTTGTTGAAAGTTTTTTATTAAAAAGAATGATTGGTTAAAGGCATATAAAACAGTCAGGGAAAAACCAGATCACTTATTTAAGGTAAAAACTCATATTTACCCTGATATCTCCGAGGGACATTCCAATGTTGTTGACCTCTGTTGATCAAAATTTGAACAAAAATAATAACATGAGTATTGTTTTCAAATGTTAGAATATATATATATATATATATATATATATATATATATATATATATATATATATATATATATATATATATATATATACATATATATATAAATATACATATATATAAATATATATATATATATATAAATATATATATATATATATATATATATATATATATATATATATATATATATATATATATATATATATATGTATATATATATATATATATATATATATATATATATATATATATATTTGTATATATATATATATATATATATATATATATATATATATATATATATATATATATATATATATATATATATATTTATATACATATATATATATATATATATATATATATATATATATATATATATATATATATATATATATACATACATATATATATATATATTTATAGATATATATATATATATATATATATATATATATATATATATATATATATATATATATATATATATATATATATATATATATATATATATATATATATATATATATATATATATATATATATGTGTATATATATATTTGTATATATATTTATATATATATATATATATATATATATATATATATATATATCAAATATTTGTGTGTCACATTGAGTTCCATTAACTAGGAAGAAGATTGATCATAGAGACTAAGGCCATCCAGGGTGTTGAAGAGGCCATCTAGGTATAATTCACACCGCTACTACATGTGATTACTACCGTTCCTTCCTTCGTTTTACACCTTGTGTACCTGATTCTTTGTGCCTGTTTCTCAAGGTGGGTCCTTTGGAGCAATAGCACTATCATCGACCAATGCAATTACGAGAGCTACTTACAACTTAAGGAATTTGCTAGCGCTTTTGTTACGTTTTCACGTTTCCGTGTGCCACCAGGGTAGCAAAATGCTATGGTTCAGATTCATGGGCCAGCTCAAATGGTTGAAACGATTCAGCGGCATTTATGAAGGCAGTGCCAAGCCTTAAGCTCATAACCGTAAATCATTGTCCGAAAATAGCAAATCGTATTGGACTTTACTCGTTGGTTTTTGCAAGCCCACTTCAGCACGGCCATCTTCAGCGGGGCAAGGACCGTTTTTCCAATCGATTCATGGCACTGGGCTTGCATATCCGTTCGTAAGAAAATTTATGCTTTTACGGAATCTCTCATTTTTGTCGGGGTCGAAAAAGGTGTGCCATTTGGGCACCTCTGAGAGGTTGTAAATAGGCTATTCAAGTACACCCTAGTGCGAATCAGTGGCGGCTACGAAGAGAGGGATGTTTTTGCGAATCACATCCTTCCCCTTTAACAACATGTGGTATTTTTTGATCACAGTTGTGCTAAGCACAAATACCGAGGGTGTTCTAAAGGTTACAACTTTCCCGTTCAGTGATTCTCGCCAATGCAACGCTGATGAAACGCTCAGGCTGAGTAATAATAAAGAAAAAACAATAGATCTAAGTCTTGTTTTGAGCAACGTAAGAAAATTCGTAGGGGCTCTCGGCAGCCATTAGATGGCCACTGGTTCAATGTTTTCATAGTTTTCTCCAAAATGGGAACATGATCAGCGAGAGTTAGCCATCTGTGAATAGTCCACGTTCTGCAACAGTAGTTTTGGTAATGTTGTAATTAATGGGTACTTATTGCTTCAGTTGCTTAAGCGCTACGGTGCTATTATATAGAAAATATTTATGCGGAAAATAATACCGAAAATGGAAAATTGAGATATGTTAGATTAAGATTCACAGTGAAGCTATAAAATAAAAAAAAAAAACAAGTCAATAGTCTGATAGTAATTAACATTGCTTAATGCATATTCATGGTAGCATCATTGTTGTAAAATATATAAACCTTCTTTGATGAATATTCTAAAAAACAATAAAACATATATTTTAAAATAGTAATTTCTCATTTCTGAGTTAAGTTAATAGTACCAGAAGTAAAAAGTAGCATAAAGATATGTTTACGGTGCATTATAGCTTCAGTTATGTAAACTGAAAGTTAAAAATGCTATGAAAAGCTATGCTAAGTTGGAATTTCCTGTAACCTTATATTTTTATATAACTATCATTTTGAATTTTACAGGATTTCAATAAATTATATTAACATTTTATTACAGAACTACAGTCTTGTCCATGTTGTGTTCATAAATATAGATTAGGTGGTCTCGATTCAATTCGCAAAATAGATTTAAAGTAATAAAAATCAAATTTTGCCACTTGAATCTGGATTATTTAAACGAAATTTCATATGACAACATCTATCTTCTAAGTAAATGGTTAACTAGGTATGTAATAATCAAACATTCTTCCTTTTCCTGCATTGAGACAATTTTCTATCCAAAACATGGTGATCATTGAAACGCAGCTAAAATCAACCATCATATAACAAACTTTATTTTTGAAGAATCATAAAATGGTCGACAGATTAGAACTGGTGTATTCAATCGTGCGTAAAGATTTTCAATGCAATGTCAGGCGAGGTAAAAACTTCAAACTACCGAAAGCTCTTTAGATTTATTCCATGGGGAGTGTTCGTCGTTCGTTTTGGCATCTGTTTGCCTTTTTCAGGGTAGTTTTTATATTCATCCCCTTGCGTTCCTTAGAGTCGTTTGGCGGATGCTTGATGATAACTTTGATAACTTTTCCGTCCTGCGTTTGTTGTAAATGCCATCCAAACTTACCGACCGATATGAACCATTCCGCCATATGGCTACCTTGACGTTTTTCTTCGTAACGGGATTTTTGTAAGGGTTTGGCTTGGCTTTCTTCGGGAGTACTGTTTCTTCAAGATCACTGTTTTTTGCTCTTTAAGATTCGGGTTTTCAATGGATGTTCCGGAAAAGGGAAAACTTTTGAGAAAAAAAGGCCAAGAATGACCGTAGAAAATCGTTACGCCTACATGCTATGCCTGGAGTGGGGGGTAGAAAGTAAATTTTTTCGTTCAACGTCTGATCTGGACAACTTCCCGATGCTGTCTGCTGGTTAAAGGAAATAGAGCATAGTGTAGTGGTTGTATAAAAAATCCAGGTTTTAAATAAATGCAGTACTGTTCTACCAAAGAAATCACTTTGGCTTATTTGAACCATAGTTCAAATCCTGAATGAAATAGTAGATTGGAGCCAAAAATGGTAGGTATTGATTAGAAATAAACATATTAACGATAATATTATAGTTTGGCAATAATTCTTTCGTTGGTTTAATTATACTCGTAATAATGAAAAACAAAATCAAGAGTTTCAGATATGATTATTTGTAAGATGACTCTGATTTATAAAATTGTTTTTTTTTGCTGTGTTGTGTTGTGGTTTTCATTTTTTAAGTTACTTCTTATGATGATTGTTTCAGTTAATCATTAGGTAAAACGAAGTCTGGTAAGCAAACTTGCAAGGATAAAATTCAGCATATGTGCTCGACTGTATAAAAACGACAAAAGGTATAATCTTTGCTGGAATTCATATTTTATCCTAAGTGGTTTGTTTGCAAGCATGCTACTTATGCATGGAGTTCTAGCAAGGAATAGATAAAAAAACGTCTATAGCAGGGTAGCCATCATGAAATGCAACGGAGGAAGGAAATTCCATAACCATAAAATTATAAGAAAAATGACAACTTTTTCCCAGTTTTGCTTGCTTCTACACCAGGGAGAAAGTGTGGGCAAACAGCTTGTTCTTTTTATATGACTCTTCCGCGGAAGTTGTAAACTTCGCATCGGTTCTTGCCTTTCCTCCCTATAACACGAAAAGTGCAATGATGTGGCTTCTGTGAGAGAATGTTGCAACCAAAGAAGCGGCATTTTATTTAGGTCCCAGCTGACTGTTCAGGTGCCCTAGTCATCTTTAAATGGGAAAAGTAGATAGCGCTGAAAGGTTTGCATAACGCTGCTGGTGTTCAAAGAATTAAATTCGTCCGGATTTCATAAAAAATGTTTCTATAGTAGATGTGATGTATAAAATCAAATATGAAAGAGTCTTAGCTTCACTGCTATGTGTTATATAAATAAGCTATCTTAAAAGAAATGAAATATTTGAATTAGTTAGTGGACTAAAATTATTTAAGGATTATGTAATTCTTTAAGCTGTAGTTCAGCGTAGTATTTTGAAATATTTGTTGCAAATAATCTACGATGGATCTCTAGAAAACACAAGTACCGAAGTAAAGTGCAATTTAGCGTAATATTATGCGACGAAAGCTATCCGAAATGTACTACGATGTTGCATATTTCTTTTTACAGGTCCTAACTGCGCCATATTTCTCGGCTCTTACACGTCGCAGTAAATGGTTTCGAAACTAGTGGCCTGCCAAATCACTTTGCAACCATGAATGGAAATACCAATTGCAGTAATTTTTTAAAGTATTAATTCAGAGTAGGATAGCATGGGATTTACCTACACCTTTAGTTTATACTGTGCATGTATCCATATGATCTTATTATTGGAAAATTAATGCATCTGATGCCAGTAGAATCGAATGGTCTGTTTTAGCAATCAATCTAAAAAAAACAATCAGCTTTAACGTGAACTATACCATTGCTTCAAAAGATTGAATTTTTTGCGTACTAAATAGTTGTCATCCCGCTATCTTTTTACCTATTTATATCTCTCTGTACCTCTTTCTCTCTCTCTCTCTCTCTCTCTCTCTCTCTTTCTCTTTTTAGCTCAGAAAAAGAAAGATAAAGTCACACTGATATTACATCAATCGTTAACTGAAAAACCATTTCCAGTAGTTAGCATGAAATATGAACCTTACCAAGCTAAGCTCGTACCGGATCGTAGCTAAAAGAAATGACCAAAGCAAACGTTGAATATTGGCACCAATCGAACCATGGAAAATTGTGCTCGACAGCCACGTAAATCATACAAATTTATGGCTCACCTGTAGTGAGGAACCTAGTGTGTGAGAAGGGCCGATATTGTTGGTTGCAAAATCCAGGAGCTAAGAACTTGTGCTTAGAAAGGGCAAATAGTATGGGCTGATGAATGGTGTATCGCTCATCAGATTTGGTGTAAAAGCACAATAAACTTGTTTCATTGAATTCGTTTTGGTGTACGATGTGACGTAAAATTGATTTTAAAGTAAATATATTTTCAACGTGTAAAAAGATTAGAAAACAATAACTGTTGAAAATAGTGATATCTTTAACGTGAATCAACATTTCAAACAAAATAGTAATCAACAACAAATATAATGGTATGTCGCATGAAGCACTCTCAAATCTGTATCCGATTATTGATCTCTCACGGTTTGTTTCTAAACATAAACTTAAGTAATGCTAATCGATTAAGAATAATTACTTGAAGAAATTAGAAATACCTACTTCCGAAACTAAACTGAAATATAATTCTTTGTAATTGAGTTAAAAGTTAAATTTGAATACATTAAAATGGTATGTCGCATAATCGCAATGCTTAAACCAAAATGTAGATTAGAGAAGCAAGCTCGTATATATTTAAGCATACAGGTTTTTGGTGTCAACTCAACAGGATGATAGTACGACTTCGCTTTTGTTTTACTTCTACTTTAATTTACTTTGTTTTGGCACAGTCCAGTGTAAGTCAGCCAACTCAGCAACACAGCTGATTAAATTCTTTGCGATAAAAGCAACGTTCAGTAAACTATTTACGGAATTTTATTAGTTTAACAAAACGGATCAATTTATTTAATGATATCCTTATAAAGACCTTTTTTAAAGCTCCAATTAGTATGAGATAAAAATAAGAAACAAATGGATACAAAACGAGCATGGCAAAGTCATTTTTACAGGTGACTTGTAACTATGCTTGCGCCGAAATGCTTTTTTTACCCTAAAGCATTGTCAATGTTAAATGAAATGCACATTTTAGCTGAGGTTTAAAGCCAATTTGCACCTATTCAAGATGTTAGATATGCATAAAAAATATGACTTGATGATTTGTGCAAATGATTTTACGATGGTTTTTGTCATGCATTTTCTACTTAATTTGTCTTGAAAGCTGTGTAGGCTCACAGATGGTAAGTTTAGTGTTACATTGATTTTTGATGCAGCCTTCGAAACCTACCGGCTAACGAAATAAACCGGCTTTTGCCAATGATCGGCGACGAATAGCAATCTTTTTTTTCGCAGGCCCACTTTAGAGTTTCTGGAGGCTTGCCTTCACAAAAATTTAGTGGAAAGGGTCGTGTTGAATGAAGCAGACCTTGACGATGGCAGCCGTAGCAACATTTGGCGCTTACCATCAAGGAGAATCGGGTCAACTCGAAACCGACTGGCACACCTCGTACGACGTGTGTCCGGTTCATTTAGTCTCATCTCTAGTACGCACCGTGAAAGACATACAGTAATAACATTCATGTGAAAGTGCAATTCGTCAATAAACGCGCGTCGAAGATTCCTTTTGTAATAAAAAGGAAAGTTTTTTTCTTTGTAAGAAAGGAAAGTTTTTTCTTTAAAACCAAATACAGGAATGGTTATAAGGTACATCCAATTATTATTCAATAATTAATAGCGCCGTTACAGTGCTGGCTAGTGCAGTGTATATTAAAGACTGGAGAATGTTGATTGTCCTGATTGCAGCGAAACCAGAGTTTTATTATAAAATGAGCAAAAGCAACATGCTTCGTGTGAAACGATTGAGAATATTTTTTATTTATGGAGGAACGTATGTGGTTAATCACATCTAGACAATTTTACTATGTAATGTAGCTGATTTGTCACGCGGCACTCGCGGTAATGTCATTGTATTCTATTTTACGCGTTCATTTTCTGGCAGTTAATGTAGCTAGCAACTTATGAGCCATTGAACTTGGTCGTTCATTCAACGGCAGCAGGAGTGATTATCTTTTTTTGGAAACATTTCAAATACTAAAAGTAGAGTTGAACTGACATCATGGTGTTCGTCGAACTGCCATCGTATTTCGATTCGCAGCTGGAAAGCAATATGCATGTACACTATTCATATGTATGAGATTATCCGTCGTTAGCAAATAGTATAAAACATTCGTGTACGGGCCAAACTACTCAGTACTCGACTGATATCGGTGCGGAGTGGAGCTTCGTGATATTGCACATTGAACTTAAATTTTAAAAGTGGCAAAAACTTGCAACCATGATACAGTGAGTTGAAAACGCGTTTTCAATTGTTTTAAACCATATGTGTCAAATGTGTTAGGAATTTAAATGTATTTCCTAGTCAGTGCAGAACCACAGTATCAACAGCTACTTGATATTGCGTATTTTAATTAAAAGGCCCTGAAATATATATTGTTTACCAGTAGTGTAATTGATACGAATATCACAATCAGTTTTAAATCCAATATAGCTGCAATAGCAATCCCTACCAAACAAGTTTTTTTTTCAATTATAAGCTTCTTCTGGATGTAGTTGATACAGCGAAATGATATAGTACATTTAATTGTTTTATTTATTGTAATTTTTTCAAATCTAGTACAAATTTTATTCCATTTGTAAGTTGGTCAAGTGAATCACACTCATATTGATATTTATTTTTATTCCTGCAGCACACGATGGATGTTTTTTGTTATTTGCCTGGCGTGGCAAACGGTGCGTTCGCAGACATCGCCCGGCTCACGTTCGGTTGTAACCTCGAACGCGGCCGAATGTGCCGAAATTGGAATGTCCATGCTGGAGCAAGGAGGTTCCGCAGCAGACGCGGCTATTGCCACTCTATTTTGTGAAGGCGTTTCGATTCCACAGAGCATGGGTGTCGGTGGTGGGTTTGTGCTGACCATCTACAATAAAGCATCCGGTATCGTCGAATCGTTGGATTCGCGAGAGGTTGCACCTGCAGCCGCCACCAAAGATATGTTTATCGGTAGCGCACAGTCCGCCATTGAGGGAGGGAAGTCGATCGCTGTTCCTGCCGAAGTTAAGGGATACTGGGAGCTGCATCAAAAGTATGGCAAACTTCCGTGGAAAACACTAGTGAATCCAACAATTGAATTATGCAAAAAGGGCTCCCTCGTCACAGATTATTTAGAGAAAATTTTGTCTGCAAAGAAAGAGACCATGCTGGCGATGCCTTCGCTAGCAAATATATTTATAAACCCCGACACCAACGATACTTGGAAGGTAGGGGATCGCATTAAGCGTCCAGCGCTAGCAGAATCATTACAAGCGATAGCTGTAGAAGGTGCAGATGCTTTGTACAGCAAGGGTGGATCTTTGTTGCCAAAACTGATGACCGACTTGAGGAATATCGGTAGCATCTTGACGGAAAACGATTTTTATAGTTACAGGTAACACCACATGTTCGTGAAATAATTTCACTCAATACATAATGCTACCACATTGTATTATAATTGTAATTGTACCTTTTCAGGCCCGAGTGGGTGAAACCAACGCGAGCGAGGCTGCGAAATAGCTATGACGTTTATTCCATGCCGTTGCCGGGAAGTGGATCTGTTCTTAGTTACATGTTATCCATTCTGGACGGATATAAGGATTTATCGCCGAATGATCCTCTTACGTGGCATCGGATTGTCGAGAGCATGAAGCATGGTTATGGATTACGTACGAAACTTGGCGATTCGCGCTTTGTTTCCAATGTCAATACGGTTCTGCAGAAGATGACAAACAAGAACTATGTTGCCTACGTGCGCGATATGATAGTGAACAATATGACATTCGAGAGCTACGATTATTATGGAGCAGATTTTGCTGGGTTGGAAGATCACGGAACGGCTCACGTTTCGGTGTTAGCCGGTAACGGAGATGCAGTAGCCGTTACAAGCACAATCAATTATTTGTTCGTATCAGTACGCACCATCATATGTTACGGATAATTCATTGCTTTAGTTTTTGTTTTCTACAGGTTCGGTTCAATGGTACTATCACCATCTACCGGTATCATCCTCAACGACGAAATGGACGATTTTTCTACACCAGGCGTGATCAATGCATACGGTCTATCACCCTCACCTGCCAATTTTATCGTTCCTGGGAAACGGCCTCTCTCTTCGATGTCTCCTACGATCATAGTCGATCGCCAAGGGGCTGTGCGAATGGTTGTCGGTGGTGCAGGAGGATCACGAATTACTTCTGCCACGACGCTTCTCATTATTCGGACTTTAATTTTTAGACAAAGTCTTTGTGACGCCATCAATGCACCACGAATCCACCATCAGCTAGCACCGATGCATATCGAGTATGAGCGCGGATTTGATACAAACGTTTTGACTGAACTCGAATTACGCGGTCACAAGCTTCAAGAAGTGAAAGCCGATTTTGGATTTGCAGCAATAACTGTAATCACAAAAAATGGAAATTCTGTTTCAGCCGCTTTCGACAGGCGGCGAAGCGGAAGCGTATCGATACGACCGGCAAAACCAGGAGTGGGTAATTGCTATTAGGACTATACTGCTGCAATTTTACCGTATGCAAAGGGCTTCCAAAATTTGGATTAAATAAACAAGTAGCATGATAAAGTTATGAGTTTTACATAAGTATACGTGTTATTCACATGTTGCACATGTTTAGTTACGAGACTCTGTTATTTTACTACGATCACGAGACACTGTTTAAGTTGCAATGATCTGGAAAATAGCAATGATATCCTCCAATAATCCGCAACTCGGAAAGCATTAATTATACAAACTATTAAACGACTGCCATGGCATTCGTCTCTTTTATTAAAATCACGGTAAAATTAATTTGGCCTCATATTTTATTTCATTTATCTCCTTTGAAAATTGAATGGGTACCAACAGGCATAAACGGTGATCCAGATTGCTGCTCAGGCTGGAGGGTTGCGGTCAATGAGGGCCCGCTG
This sequence comes from Anopheles nili, assembly GCF_943737925.1. Taxonomy (NCBI): domain Eukaryota; kingdom Metazoa; phylum Arthropoda; class Insecta; order Diptera; family Culicidae; genus Anopheles; species Anopheles nili. Next base: position 36,958,639 of record NC_071292.1, read on the forward strand.
GAAATTTACACGTTGCCTGACGATTCAAGCAAAAGGTTTGATATAATTTGTTTTATGACAACACATGCGACGTGCAATTCATCAAACTCAACTAGATCATTAATTTTAAAACACCCATCCTTCTGCGATCATTCTATCATCGGTGTTGGCATGTAGAATGAAAGTGAAATGGCTGTTAAAGGAAGCGGAGTTGTACCGTGCCACCTCATTACATGCCATGACATTTGTTCTAGGAAAGGGAAAGTATCGTTCCAACAGTCGCTTTGGATAGAGTTGGAATGTCGAAATGTGTCGGTAAATTATGACCACATCGGTCAGTTGGTAGGAAACCACTTTTTTGTGTGTTTTTGTTTTGAAAGTGCATCATACGCAATTGTTTTCCATCCAGTTTGAATACTGGAAGAGTAAGTAATGAAATTAATTCTAGCAATAAATTTAGCGCTCATTTGGGTACGCAAAAAGTAGGAAGTGATTGTCGAAGCATGTACCGTTGTGCGGTGAATAATAAATAATGTGGCTTGACGCCGTCTGTAGCATCACGGTTTACATGACGCAGATCATTCGACAAAAAACTGGCCTGAAAAATTGAAAACTGAAAACAAATCTCAAACGAGCATAAAAAAATGCGTTGCTATACCACATTGTAGAATTTATTTTTTGATTGCATACAATACAATAGAAACGATAGAAATGTTGCTAGATTTTCCGCACATTACTGCTCTGACTCTTTGCATGCAGTCGTAATAAAAGTAATTATATGAGGTATTTGAATATTTTGTTTCTTCAAAAAAAGATACTATATAGGTAACAAAATGGATAAAACGACAATAAATGCAACGCATGATGTAAATACGGCATAAGGGTTTGTGTGTTAGTCCGACTTATCCTGTTATAAATATGTCTGCCTTATCGTATTATAAAAATGTGATAGAAAAAAATATATGTATTTATCCTATGCCCGTACCATAGTACATACAATCATACAAGTATGCATATATGTTCCTTTCAAATGATACATTTAATATGAAGTGTAATCTTCAATCAATTCTTTTTATTGCTTTGCAGTTTGAAGAAAATAACTTATCTATCTAACTAAAACGTTCAACGCCAAGCACCAGTGCACGAAAACCTACAAACGAAATAAGCATGATTATTTTAATGCTTGTAGTGAGGCTTTAAAGCAATGATAAAATCCTCTAAGGGAAGGTAGCTCTTAGTAATATTATTTACAAAGTAACAAGCTCGATAAAACTGCGGACGAAAGTTTTTATATGAAAAATAGTGTCACTTATGTATGGATGACTTAGTTATTTGTAATGTTTCTTTTTAATGTTTCGGATTTGCTGAATCATCTTTTACCCAATATTTTAAAGGTTCTCTGGAAACAACAACAACAACACCGTTGTCTAATCATGTTCGAGATACATCTGGAGTATTCTGTCATTCTAGAATACCTGTACGAGTGCTTTGAGTGTCTGGTAATTCAAACGATTTCCAGGCACATTCAAGAGCATTTTCGTTTAATCAAGGTAATGAGTTATTTCACACCTTAACACCACCGTCGCTCAGAAATGGAGCAACGTTCGCGGAAAATAAAATTTCATGCGTAAATTCTCCCTTTTTAATCTTCTTTGTTGCTCATATTTATGGCTCTCGGTATTCATGCTGTACTCCAGCTCCATTCTGCTGCCAGTAAGTTTTGTCAGAAGCAGCGTCAGTGCACAGCAGGGGACGAATTAGGGTACTGTAGCCACCATAGCCCAGGCACTTTAACGGCCTAATCCCATCAATTCGAGGTCTTCCGCCCAACGCTAAGGGGGAAACACGCGCACAAAACAGATGGAATGGTTTATGTGTATTACCGAGACTGCCAAGCGTACCTTTTAGGCGACGTACATCCTTGCTGAGTATGCTACAAAAACACGGGCTCATTGGATGCCTTTCGGGAGCGAGTATCTTATAGATGATGCAAACAAGTTTTTGCACAAGTCGACTAATCTCTTTCGTTGGATTATAACCATCGAAAGAATCTTCTCATCATATCTCTCCTAGCGATCATTCTTCAGAATATAACTAAGGGTAAAACAACTTTCGGATGTAAGAACATTGTATAAAGATACGCATGTATGATGTGCACAAGAAAATCTTCCAAGCGAATGTCTCGGGTATTTTAACGACCAGAACACGCCCGTTATCGAATGTAGCTGATTTTGAAAGCAAATATCAAACATATATACACGCTTCATTTTCGCACCCTCTGGTATAATCGAAAACTCTCTTAACTATCCTTGGTAGTGCGGGCTTAAAACGTTTTTACAAGTTGTAGTGTGGCTTTTGCATTTTTACTTTGTTTTCTATCTATTCTTTAAGCATCTTTGTGAGGTTCGAGGAAGCAAAAATATACACATATTTTTCTGCTCAGATGCTGGGGTATTTCTACTGTAATGAAATATTAAAAAAAAATATTTCTGATGCTTCAGATTCCTTGGCACCAACAGTTTTTATCTGACAGGGGTATCACAGCAATATATTTTAAGCAGGTTGACATTTGCGACGCTGCAACTACCATCATCGCGAGTAGAACAGCAGTGTTCTGCTTCTATGACAAAGTAACCAAGCGCTTAGCCTGTCCCGGCGTAGCTATGCTTCTGCGTTTTTGTGTTTGATTTTCAGCTGATAGCAGCTCGAAGGCATTTTTTCACAGTCTAGGAGACTCTACGTTATCCATCGTCGGAAGTCTTCGAATCCGTCCCCTTCGAAAGTTGTGTCATAGCATGATTCTATTGCCGGCACATTCTCCCCGGGGCAATGTTGCTTTTGTGCGTTATGAATTTCATCCTTTTGGAATCTCCCCAACTCGTTTCACCCAACCTTCTGCACTAGGTGGAGCTCAAGCAGTGAGAGCACATGCGGCGACTGTTATTATAGGGATTATTATCAAACACATGTGACTCACGTATTCACCATTCAGCGACACTGTTTCTATGTTTTTCTCGGTATATATCATCTCGAAGAGAGAGAGAGAGAGAGAGAGAGAGAGAGAGAGAGAGAGATAGAAAAGAAACAGAAACCATTTGGTTCATGTGGTATTTGAGGTGCAAAATATTAAGTAAATATTATTTCAAAACGTTTCCCGCCACTCTCCAATGTAGCTGCAATAATCCAAAAGCCAAGCTCAAAAGAAATCTTTCTCAGGCCGGGAAAGAAAATGTGCAGTATTCCTTAAAGCGATGAGCTATCGAAATGACCTTTTTTTATTTTATTTATTAAAGGTTTTAATGCTTCAAATAAGCTAATCAATGCTTTGATCATTTTACGAAAATTTCACGTCAAAAGCATGTCTCGTCAAAAAATGCCGTCTTTCAAAATCTTCCCCGAGATTGGTAAATTACTCAACCATTTAGTGGTTGATGCTGTGTCATTTTGAAACTGAAACACCAAAATACGAACCAAGCCTCGTTTGACACCATATCCAGCCATATAGAAGGCTCAGATAATGTATTAGGAAAAAAATAAGAAACGCTCTTCAGGCGATCGATTCGTCATGCTGGCGGCTGCGAAAGAAATCATCCGTGGTGTTACGGAATAACAGAATGTCACATTGTGTTTCATGTCACGCGAAAATGTGCGAATTGTCGTTCAAGTGACGCATTAAAGATCTCAACATGTTTTGCCCACGGCAGAAAATAAGCTTACACATTGCAGGCAAAATAAGGCGATACATTGAAAAAGTGTCCAATGTGTCGTGGAATGTGCAAGATGCTTTTTGTATTGTTATAAAATTGAAGCTTCGAAGGGTTTAAAAATCGATTTACATCCCATTCATGGTACTAAGAAGCGTTGGTTTTAGCCGGACAAATGGAAGGAAGGCATGGCTTGGCCATCACGAATTATTCAATGCACTGCAAGTGAAAAGCTGTTTCTTCCAACAATTTATCATACAAATCCTGCTCGTATGGGAATTTTTCCCGAGAAAAATATTACCATCCTGCTGTTCGTACAACTCGCATATGGTGCGTATTTTCGAACCAAAGAGGCGTTATACAGTGCCGAGATGGTTGAATGCGGCCGTGAACGCAAAGTTAGTCTTCTTTTGACGTGCCTCGGTAGTCCTCGCATTCGTTGGAGTGTTTCTTTAATGCCGAACAATTGATGTGTTTCGCTCCATGATGTCCTTTTCGAGGCGTAAAATAGGAATCAAGAAAATAAAACGGCATGGGAGGCGCTTAAGGCGAATAAGCATAAGCAAAATCTTATCTACCCACATACGCATGGTAAATCTCATATGAACATGAATATGCGATACCGATGGTTGATATGGATTGAGGTAAGCTGCGCTAAAGTTTATGGCGCAACGGCACAGCCGCGAGTAGTGGATCCCCAACTTTTCTGGCAGGGAGCTTCATCCGAGCAGACGGAGGCGATGGCGACGATAATGATAATGGCACACGGTATGATGAATACAGATGACGATGGAATTCACGGAATATCTTATGCGTGCGTTACTAGCGGATCTGCTGCAGCGAATGCTTCCTTACAAAACTCGTCAGCTCCCCAGTCATGGTAGGGCACTAAAAGACGAGATCGAAAAGCCTCTTTCAAGAGAAGCATGTCCTGCGGCATCTTTCCCAATAAACCGAATGGGAATGGATTTTCAGTTCAGCTTCCTCGCTTTCAGCGAAAGATTATGAATGGTAAATGTTGCTGTAGTCCTTGAAATGTTGAAGAAGATCCATGCTATCGTCTGCCTTCCACAGGCGAAAAAACGATTTATCGCGAAGGGCGCAACAATTGTTAATAGGAAAAATATGGCACAAAATACCTTCCAAGATGATGATGATTATGATAAATGATGATTAGATGTTTGTCGAAACATGGTGTGAAATAATTGTTGAGTGTTGCGGGATGATACGGAATAGCACACGCAAGCCTGTTTTTTTGTTATGACAAAATCAAAATTTTATGGAAAGTTTGTGAGGGAAACTCTACGCTATGAGAATATACGTATATCAAACGCAGAAAACCTACGGGAATTTTTAGGTATGCATTTTTTAAATTCATTCTCTGTGGCTATAAAATATGTCGGTGATTGTATTATTATTAAAACAAGTTTTATAATATACGAGAGAAAGACTGTAACAATTAATTGCTATGCCGAACAATGCAGGGAATATTATAATTTATGTGCAGTGAGAATACAATGTAAAATAGAAACATATATAAGTTTACGTCAAGCACCACTACAGGCTAGCAAATTAATGTTAATAAATTCATTAAACACATCCTTTGACAGCATAAAACGTTTAACCATATGTCTTCCCACGCCGCAATGTGCATCGCTCTGTGCTTTTGCCGTGCTGCTGTTGTCTTCAACATGCTGTCATGGTCTATAAAAAGCATCGGGATGTAAAATATAACAAACTTTTGCATCTTTTGTAATAAAACTTCTTTCGCGGCCATAAACCGTTCCGGGGCATATTTTTATGAGCCGTTTTACGGCTGAACGAATAAAACCGATTCTGGCGGATTTGCTTACGCCTATTTTATCGCACTCCTGGCACGCGGATTTCTACACCTCTGGTTCTGATGAATTTTCCAATTCCAAGGTACCACTTTGGGTCGCTCCTTACAACAGTGTAAAAGCAGGGTAGGCAAATAAATCCACCCGTGTTACCCCGTTCGCATAGATTTCGGGTTGGTGTGGCCATTAGAGGCGTGTTTTCGTGTTCGCGTACAATCGTAAGCATACGCATGGGTACACAGAAGCCTCGGAACAAGCGTAAGTTTCATGACACACCTGTGCATATTCTGCTTCAGCCTTGAAGGCGAGATGTAAGGGTTTTTTTTTCAATATTGAGAGATAACAATCGATCTCATAGATACGCCGATCTAGGTACACTATCTCGAGTACATTTACTGAAATATTGCACACAAGTTAACGTGTGAAGATTCTAGTGAAAAAAATCGATTCGAGTAGTTTGCATAATAGTACTCATGTAAAAATTACACTCTTGCCAGGATACACGTTTGAAATTAAAATAATGTAAACCATATTTGCTACCTTTCAATCAATTCGAGCATATTAAATCGTTCTGAAGACAAGTGGGTATGAAGATTGATAGATTTGAGAGTAACTGGGTGATGTTATATAGCAAATACAGCAAATAATATAATGTCTGTTGACGATGTGTTGTTATGACGACGTATTCAAATCAATTTGTTCAACAAACATGTTGTGATTCATTTCAATACTAAATTTCAGCAATGTCTTTCTCTTTCTTTAAGTAACTGGAACGATTAACCAATTTCTCTTGTCAAACGGTTGGAAATTTTTGATGGACATCTGATGGTGTAATACACGGTTGAGAAAAAGTACAATCGTAATGAAATTTCCTGAAGGCATTTATAATTCTTATAAGAAATTTGTACAATTTCATACATGGTCTTCTTGGCAGTTGGACTCTGAAGTGATTTAAAACCGAATGAGATCTCAATATGAACATTTCTAAAATAATAAACTAATCCAAGTCTCATTCAGTACAAACAACACTGAAAAATATCAAGAGCACATAAAACAAATACAAAAAAAATTGACTTCAATTTAAAATTTTCGTCTAATAATCAATATTCCGTACATTCCGCTCATCATATATGAACAGCAATTTATCACTGCACTATCGCTGAGCGGTAGGTAATAAAAATAAACATTTACATGAAGATTACAATACACAAGTTTTTACTAAACAAATGTTATTTACTAAAAACTGATTGCATGATTCAGTTTAATTCAATACGTGATATTTGTGTCTTATATAATATGTGGATTGCTTTCAACAACAAAATTATCAGAGTTAGAGAAAATGCAAAATCATCAGCGTTGCCAAATCTACTATAGCTAGTTAGTATACTATAGTAGGCTTAAGTTTCCTAGCTTTTTCGCTGAAGAAAAGCCGCTCATTTATGCACAGGATGGTCGTTCCTACCAATGGTTGGTTCAGTTTAGCAGCAAATTTTTTTTATTTATTGTAAAATGACAGAGAGTTATTCATTCTTTCCATAATGAACAATTCTATAGTGGACAAAAGGAGTTGATTTTTGTTCTATGCGAAGCAGCAACAAAGCAACGGCACAATGTTTCTAGTTAGAATACTGTTCGGACCGGTTACCCGTACTACTGAAACTGATCAAAGTGGAAGGTGCATTCCTTCACCGTTGTTTGGAGACGGGATAGAATATAGAAATTTGTTGGTTTCTTAAAACGTGTATCTCGTTTGTACGCTTCAATAGATAGGGCGTCGTCAGCAAAATACCCAAACAACTAGTCGCATGCTGTTTGGGGGAAATTCTTGCTCTCTGTCACGAACGAATGCTGAGAATTTCAATTATTACACAGCCAATTGGACACGATAAGAAGCCATTGTAGTATTGGTATCAACCTTCTGCTTGGACGTACAAGCGCATTGAAACAAAAATGGAAGTATCCAAGAAAGGAGCACACATGCTAGAAATCACTGAAATAAGATAGAAACCAAATAACTAAATAAACGGATTTATGTGTACGCCTTATACGGTTTTAATTCTTTCCAATGACCATTGATTGTATTGCATCGATTTTCAGATACGGTAGAGTAGTATACAAAGATACAGAAATATAGAAGTTTTTGACAAAACGACCTCTTGGTACTGGTTCAGGTTTGTTACAAAAATTTTTATATGCTGATATTTTTCAATGCAGTACTTAAGTTACTTTGACGGTGATGCGTTGTTTAGCCTAACGATGTATAAGAATTATTACTTAAAAACTATTCATACACGTTGAGAAATATATTATTAATGTTGATATTATTATTATTTTTCTTTCGTAGTATCTTTTATCCTGATATCTTTTATCATATAAACAAACATTTCTTAGCCAATGATGGCTGTTGAATAATGTGAATGAATTGAATAAATCTCAACGTTGAATTGTTTTCAACGGATGCTTATGGCAATGAGTAAAATATAGAGCCAACTAGAGATATACGACCCAGTGGGGGAAACCTTCCACCACACTCAAGGGTAATTGTAAATGTTTCAGGCAATGCGAATGAACGGACTACCGTCATGACGATGTCATTAATAATCCTCTTTATCAGGCGGAGCAAGATTTCCTTTTCTTCTCCGTTGATTTTCATGAGGTTATCCGCTGATTTTGATGTTGAACAAAATGCTTCTGCTTTAAAATTTAGGGTTGATAATCCTAAACTGATGGGTGCAATTTGTTAAATGGTTGATATATGGTTAAATGGTTTACGCAACAAACTATTTTATGTGTTTCATATGATGAAGAAGTTGGAATTCACGAATCTCTTCAAATTAATGAAGTAGTTGGAAAAGAAATGCTTTTGATTGTGATAAAAAAAAATTGAAATTTAATAAATAAAATTGAAAACAGATCTAATTTTAACATCACTAAAACAAAATAATTTTAAGTGGAGTTAAAAAGACGTTACGTTAGAACTGAGAACATTAATTTCGATACCATCTAGTGGTTTCCAAGAATATATTTGACACAGCAAGAAAAATGTTTTCTATGAAATGAAGAAATAAACATCAAACAGAAATTGATAAATGAAATTTAAATTCTTTATTTCCGATGCACGTTTATTTGACGTACTTTTCTTTCCCGTACTTTACTTTCGTATGAGGGTTTGCTATGTCGATTATCTAGAGCTAAATCTCGGTCAACGCTGAAATTCTTCTGTCAAATAAATCACCGGATTATGGAGACAGAATAAGGTCTGATAAGTGCTGATGTTTGAACGATGAGTTGGAAACCACAAAGTGTGTTTAATTATTCAAAGAGCAAGATTTTGAAGCTGAAACACAAAGTAGTTGTGGTTTCAATATTATCAGTACTTGTCAAAGGTATAAAAGAACAAAATAAAAATAAAACAAAACCAATTCAATGCTACCTTATGTTATGTGTTCAATATTGCGTTTTGAGATATTTTATAACACGAGATATTTCGAATGATTCGACCTGCAAATGAATTTGGAGAAAAACTCGTAATTTGCATAAATTTGAGAAAAATTAAAATGTAAATGAAACAACTTAAAACCCGTTTTCATACATTGAAAACAAGAATTTGGAAACCGATACTGTTGGAGACAGAAGCATTAAAACATTTATGTAAGCTGAAGTCATCAATTAATATATATATATAAATAGACAAAACAGTAAAATTTTCTTCAAAATATTATCTTTTTATTTCTCACTTTCTGTTTTCTTGCATCGATTCCTTTTCACGCTCACTTTCTCATTGCATTTCTCTCTCTCTCTCTCTCTCTCTCTCTCTCTCTCTCTCTTTTGTTACCATCTCTTTTAATGTTTTGTTTCACTTTACCCACCAATATTTTTTTTATATGTGTGGAAGGGACATGTTATCAATCTGCACAACTCTAATTTTGCTTGTTGCTTAAATGAAAATCACTTTTGGAAGTATGCCTACAGAAGTCAGCATTATCAATAGCACTAATGATGTGATGGCAGGATAATTGTTGACATAATTAATTTCCTATTATCCATTTTTCCATTTCATTACTCAGTCAGTTCCGATCAGTATCCAATTGGGTTCATACACTTACCCAATGCTCTGATTCTTCGATTGTGTATTTATTTATGATGTGTATTATTTTGATCTACCTTTACTTCATGTTCTTACTTTTAATGGAATTGGAATTATTCTAAAACTCCATGGCATGACTAATACTGAAGCAGAATTAAATAAGAAAAGAAATAAGAAAAAGAGGCCGTCTAATATGTCGTCGAGCTCGTATGCAACTTAAACGACATAATTGTTAAAGAAACCACACTTCGCGACGTACTATCGAGCAATATTTTTTGTGTAGCTCATGTTCGCTACTGGTTCACCTACGATTTTGGGCCAATTTCAAACAAGCGCTTTAACAATTGTTTAAAATATCAAGTCTTCTGATGGGACTGTACAGTTAAAAGCATTCACTGTTTATCTTAGTACCTACGCGTTACTACCTGTACATCAACCAGCAGCTGAACGAAAGTATTATAGGCCGGTGAAAACGCTTGAAAGGGAACCAATAAAACGATACCGAAATACATGTGAGTTCAGAAGCAGTTAGCCAAGTTACGTTGCTTTGGATATGTTAGTTTTCATTTTTACATGTCAGTTTCATCGAACTACACCTTATTGCTCAATGTGCGACACACAAGCACACAAGGATAACAAATGGCTTATTGGGCTGATCGATCTATCATTCGATATATTCTTATATATCGTATCCTTGAAACTTGAATGAAAATTTAAAAAAAATATCAACGATACGTTGCAGCCATTCTGAAACAATTATATACCTTAGATTATCTTTACTGTTGGATTATGTACACGCAGACCAGTCATCAAATGTGCAGGTCAGACGACGAGAACTAAAGCATCACTTTTATCCAATACATTATAGTGTTTCGGCACTCCCTACGATTTGGAGCTAATCTTCCTAGGTACGTGTTTTTGCTAGGGGTAAGTATTACCAGGATTTGCATTCCTTGTTTTGCTGAATCTTTCGTCAATGATGAAGAAAATAATAAAGGAACAAAATTGATACACGACAAAAGCCCATTCATACCAATCAATTTTTATATTAAACGAGTCATAAAATTGTAAGTGAACGAACTTTTGATGAAAATCTTTGAAACAACGATTTTTTTTCCACATTATTGTTATGTTATTATTTAGCTAGCAATACCCTGAACGAAAATCAAGAAGAGATTCGAATTATCGCAATTAAATCCTATACAGGGCAGCCAGGAACATGCACAAGGCTTGTCTGTAAGATTTGAAGAAAAAAAACTAAGCAAATACCCTATAAGCATATGCGTATTGTCCAGCAGTGTTTTCTGCTGCAAATTTGAAACATCATATCTAGATATAGATTTTCTGAATTACATAAAAAAGTAACACAAAAAAAGATTACTTATCAGCTGCTTTCTATGCCTGAAGATGTATAAAGAGCGGATAGGAAAATTTAAACGTTCGAAAATAATGCATGACAGGAATATCAGTTTCTAATATGCTACGGACGTTCAGGCGAGATGGTGAGAATGGTTAGGAGGCATGGGGAGCGGATGAAAATTATGCATTTTCTGTTTTAGTATAGCCCGTCGAATATTTTGAATGCATCGCGCCGCTAGCGGCAACTTGGCCATTAGTAACAATGTTAACTGCATCGTTAGTGTCCTGTATAGGATGATTATCTAAATTATTTGTGAGCGCACCGTGTCTCGTTGGCGATTTGCGAGATCGGGAAGGTTCTTTTCCGTGGAACGATGCTGCCGTCGATAGGAGGTGGTGCCCTGATGGAAAATGCGAAACTACTGAAGGCGCTTGTGTAGCAGCGAAAGGCTGCGTTGGTGGTGGGGGTGGCGGCGGTGGAGGTGGGCAAGGTGAGGCCGACAATGGCGGCTGCTGATGAGCGCCACTGGCGTGTGGATGGTGTGGAAGTAGATGATGCAGCTGTTGATATGGCGAATTATTAATCATGTTGATGCTGCTTACTGAGGCTGTCGTGACAGAGCTTGGCACGGACGACCAGGTACCGTCGTACTTGGACTTGACGAACAACGGCTGGTCGACCGATCGACCATTATCGCCAAAATTGAGTTTATTATCCTTATTGTAGCCTATTTTGTTGTACTTCGCCGTTCGTTTAATCGTGCCAAAAAGCGGCGTATGAGGGACACTGCTGCTGCCACTACCACCCATTGCACTGCTTCCTACAGGCATACCGCTCATCACGTCCATCGCCATCGTGGATGATGCTGCCATCGGTTGGCCCGCCGGAAGTAGGCTACAGTGGCTGCCAGTGTTGAGATTACTTACCGTAGAGCCACCGTACGATGATCCCATGCCACCGTAGCTAGCCGCGGGGCCCGACGGCGAGCATTGATTCAAATTGTTCAACATGTCGGCCATCCGATTTTCGATGATGTTCATTTTCTGGCTTTTCATGCTTCCTCCGCCACCGATCGGGCGACCGTTGGCATCTCTCTCGCGCTTGTCGTGCACTCCAATTTGCTGCTGATGCGGATGAGACAGGGTGTGCTGAGAGTGCAGCTGCTGTGGTCCGTGGAGACCGTACTGGGATGATGCCGATACCGATGCCGCTACTCCCGCTGCTGGCTGCAGTTGCTGCTGATGTTGTTGATTTATGAAATTATTGTAGTGACATCCACTGCCTGTGGCTGCCGAGGGTGCCGAGTAGACATTTTTGCCGTCGAATTGATTTTGAGCGAACAGTTGCGTAGACCGTCCGACCAGCGTGGTCGACGCGTAGGCCCCGTAGTTGTCGTAGCAAGGCTCTGTTTGTCCCAGATCATTTTTGAATGATGAACAACCGGCCACTTCCGCGTAGTCAGGCATATTCAACGGGGACAGCCTGCGTGTGCAGTTGCAATTAATTATAAGGAAAGACAGAAAAACAGACATAAAGAGCAAAGAGATAACCAATAAATAGGATCATTACGCGTGTACTGCGGTGTTTGTATCGGAAATAAATATATATATATATATATATATATATATATATATAAATATAATTTTTAATAGCATATCGCCGTAGATATTGCAAGACAGATGGCAAAATTGAGAAATTCACATAATTTGACCCATGCCAGTAAAGTTTTCATACTTCAACTATGATTGTTGGTTTCATAACAAAACGCGATAAGCGTTTATTTTTCTGTGGAATGGATGCTGTACAACTAGCCAATGAACATTACCTCATTCAGTGAGGTTCGATTGTCACATAAAACAGGAAATGTATTGTAAATACATGCTTCAAAGAAGCATAACAATCGTTTCAATCGAGAATTCTGATGCATAATTTAACGAATATACACAAATGTAACATTTTTTTTTAAATATTTCAACAATCTTTTCCAAGCAGTCAAAATCAATTAACAATTATTTTTGAAACTCGTTGCGTAATACTATAACCTTGTCTTTGATTGATTAATCATACAGTAGAGTTACTTTCCATTGCAGAAGATCATCATAGCTCTTATCCAGCATGAATAAGAAGCACGTAAAACTAACTCACCCTAACATCACTTATCACTTATCTTAGTTGATAGAAAAAATACTGAATAGATGAATCGATTTTCATTGAACTAAATGCAATCGAAACTATAAAAGGAAAGCTTATGCTGTTCGGTTAGGAATAAAACATGTCCTAAGAAATTCACTTAGGTTCAACTAATTTGATCAATTTTTGCTTCTGAGTTTTGAAACCAATTTTGAACCATCTTAAATTAATTACCAGTCGGATTCAGAGAATTTGCTTTAACGTAGCTAATTAACCAATAGTAAATAGTTTGCTGGAGATCTGAAAGAGCTATTCAAACAATCCACAGGAAAAGTTTTCACCTGCGACAGCAGCAATAATTTCATCAACCACATGAACGAAAAGTCTCTTCGCTAGCTTGTTTATGTGAAGATTCTGGTTAACAAATTTTGTGTGCTTCATTCGCAACGTTCAACTTCTACATATCTGTGCTAGGTGTCGAGTTTGGGAACGTATTGTAAGACATAGGCATATTTACCGCGACAGTGACGATACCACGGAACGTCGGTTGAGGGTAGCCCTTGCCAACACTCTCATTTGTGGGAAAAGTTTCTTCGAAAGCTGTCCCAGCAACTTTGGGTGTGAAACGCAAACCTCCAAAAATTTACGAACTCCATTACTGGAACAAACGTTTGAAGTGATCCCCATTATCCTAGAGCTGATGCTGGATGGGAAGGAAATTAGTGAGCCCATCTGATCCTTTTATGATACTGAAGTTTTATTTGTTTTCACTTTGCTTCCATTGCGGGCTATCGTGCTAGTAGGTACGACAGGCAAAAGGAACAAACCGTTGAGGATGTGTCGTATGTTGTTTGCTCTTTTGTCCTGTTGATTGTTTGAAAACTATTTCAAAACTTCCTACCAGCAGTTTCCCCATAACCTATATGTTTCCCTACGGTTTCGTTAAAGAATCATGCTTGATTAATGTATACAACATTAAACATAATCAAGACAAAGTTTTAAAGATCTCTTTTATAGCCTGGAATTTTATTCAACCGGTGTGTGATCTTCTGTAAGTGCTGCTAATGATGAATACGAAAGCGATTCTTAAGTACTCAATTTGAAAAAAATCAAGAATAGTTGTTCAATCATTTCATGAGGTAGAACTGTTTATCAAAGTATTAAATATAATATCAGTTTATCAAATAATAATCAAACTTTTCAAACTATTGGAATTATCCAAGTAATAAAATTAATGTTCTCACCTTTCGTAATCTGGTAGAGGAAGCGTTGGAGCTGCAGTCACCTGTGCATAATCAGTGATAGCTTCTTTAGTCACATCAGAGGCTTGTCGCCAGACACCACCTCCTGGATCAATCCAAACGCCATTCGGATTTAAAGGAAGTGTGGGGAATTTTCGAACAGTTCCGATTGCGTGATTACCTGTAATCGTGTAAATGTGTTAACAACTATTCCGTTATGTATGATAATTAGTACAAGTGATAATGCAACGGTGAATGATTTATCGTGCATCCTTTGCCGCGTATATAACTATCCATTCCGTGGTATCATGTAGTTCACCAGAATCGTTAGTTTCGTTTTGAAAAGTTTCATAACTTATTTTCAAAGGCCACGAGATTAAACAATCAAGCGCATGCAACGAAGGGATTCTATGGACGAAACGCAACATGCCATGGCGCTAAAAATGGATTCGTGACTTGGCATATAACTCGCGTCTTAGTGTCATGTCAAAAAAACTCATTTCCGTGTATGGGGCAGGAGTATCTAGCACAACTTGTCGACATATGCTACCGGCTTCGTAGCGAAACAGCGTCAGGGCGTTGTTCGCTTATTTGTTGACATGAATAAACGCAATAATGATGTAGTTTTTCGATACGAAGCTTTTCAAAAATAGATTTTTGATCTTGAAACCCTTGAATTTACTAATTCATATTCTAACCAACCACCAAACCTCACCCGTAAATTCGTACGCTTAACCAATCCCATTTATCAGTTTTCGTAATTAATGCAATAAATATTTTTAAGATCTGTGAAAGTGTTGATAAAACTGAACCGCTACTACAGCCATGAATCACTTACCGTGCATATTGTTCAATGAACTGTGCTTCATAAACTGTATTCGACGGAAGATAATAATAGCCCCGAACAGGAAAACGATGATAGCAATTATGGATCCGAGGAGGATAATAAACCACGTTTGCGTGAGAATATCATGAGAATAATCATGGTTGATTGGATATCTGTCATGGAAAGTGAAGCAAAATAGTGAGAGGTTAATTAAGATTCAAAATAATCCACAAAAGATGCACAAGCAATATATCCCTCCAACAGGCCACACCAAGAAAAGCTTCGAATACATCTGCTATAATGTACATCAAGACTCACCTAGTATACCCGTGATCAAGGCGTTTAGTGTGCGGATCCAGCCTTAAGATCGATGGAATGCTGTAAGGACCTACACCGATTCTAGTTGACGCAGCAATGCTGACAGAATAAGTTACACCAGCAGAAAGATTCGCGAGCAGTAACTTTGGCGCTTCGCCATCAACTGTCATGTTGGTGAGAACCTTCGAAATATTGTGCATGTCATAGCCTCGAATGATTATGTGATAATTTTTCAGTTTTCCTATGGAGAAATAATACAAATAAACGGAGGCGACGAACGTTAATCTCAATTGTAACACAATGATTTGTAGGCATTTTGTTACCATTGATTGTGCTATTAGGAGGAGGATCCCATTTAAGGTACACGGCAGAGGTGTTCAAAAGTACAGCTTCTAGATTTATTGGAGGTGTCAATGGAACTGCAAAAAAGAAACAACAATTCATAGCGTAAAAAAACTAATAGAACCGAAGATAGTCTCTTCGGGGGTTGATTTCTGTATTACCATCTTCCAAGGTGCAGGCTGATCTAGAATTCGATGGACGGCCTTGGATTGATTTGAAGAAGGGCACAAGGAAGAACTCGTACTCTGTGAACTTATCTAACCCGTTTATTGTGCAAGCAGAAGCACCACCACCGTGTAGCACTGTTAGAGTACGATACGTGCCGTTTGAGTTTATTTCACGCGAGTAGATGTAGAATCCCTCTACGTACTGCCCATTAATGATTTCCCAGACAAGCCGTACGCTGGTTGCATTCGTGGCGTTTGCCTCGAGCAGATTCACTACACGATCCGAAGAAAGAGTGGCTTGTGCCTCACTGAGATTGATGTTTTCACCGTGATTAAACTCTCTCCCAATCGTCACGGCATCAGACATGAGGCTGGGAATGCCGAGTCCTTGGTCATTTTCGGCCCGAACGATAAAAATGTAGCTTACGTTTGGTGACACAGGAGCGTAAGTGTAACTCGTGGACGATACCTTGAACGGAACCGTTGTCCATCCCTTCGCCATATCGCTCGAGAATACTTCTATCAAATAGCCGTTAATGTCAGAAGCACCAGACTTGATGCTCGGCAACCAGGAGATGGTGATGGAATTATTGGTAACACTATATACTTGTGGTTTCCCGGGCGCACTTGGGAATTCGGAGGGTTCTGGTGCACGATAAAAGTTAACATTTGGATTCGTTGGAGATTCCACGCGTAGATAGGCACTCCAGGTGGATTTTCCACTACGGCTACTAGCCACACAGGTGTAGAGCCCTTGGTCGAGGCTCTTCTCAAGTTCTCGTAACAGTAGCGTTCCATTTTCTGTAACATTGATTCGTTCCGATGGCACTACCGGATTACCGTCGAGGTACCACGAAATTATTGGATTGGGATTACCCACTGCCTTACAAGGCATGGCTGCTGCCGACTTGGCAGGAAGTGTTTGGTTCGTAGGGCCCAATATAATTATGGGAGGTGGTCTGTCGTCCTGTGAGGCGACCATCAGTCGGGCACGAACGCTTATAGAGCCCACAGCATTCACGGCATTGCAAACAACCACGAGATCGTTATCAGCTTTTGTCGTTTGCGGAATTGTCAAAACAGTTAGACTTTCCTGCGTGTATGTCGTTTCAAAACGATCGAACGACATTCCAGGAAAAATCAGCGTCCGGTTTCCTTCGATCGACCAAAATGTGGTTGGCTTTGGACGACCATCGGATTTACATTCAAAAGATACATCGTGAGGAATTTCCACTACCTGCGGCACCGGCCTTATGGAAAGGTGAGGAGGAGCTTATGAAGAAAAAAAAAACACACAGACACAGAAAATAACGATAAGCATGTGAGCCATCAATGCTCTTAAAAAGGCATAAAATAGCTCTTTTGATAACAAACAAAACCAAACTTGATTGATCACATTAAAAACTTACAGTACACTGTTAGTGTTCCTGTAGCTGATATGGCGCCAACAGCATTGTCCGCTTCGCAGCTGTACTCGCCCTCATCGTCTAGGATCACATTTTCCAACCGAAGGCTCCTATCTTCGAGAATGTGAACTCTATCTAATGGCATATTACCTCCCGATGCTGATCGACGCCATAGCACATCCGGCATAGGATCACCTCCGACGCGGCATTGAAACGTAACCGACGCACCTTCCACGACCGTTTGGTCATGCGGACCGCGAATCAAAAATGGTTTAACTGCAATGATTTAACAAATTAGTAGTAGAATTCTACGTTGTACTTTTTCTAGATATGCATAAATATTCTTACTGTGAACTTTAAGAAACGCTGTCGCTGATTCTCGTACGCCGACCAAGTTCTTTGCGATGCACTGGTACTGTCCCTCATCTGTTTGGCGTACATCTTGTATAGCTAAGTTACCACCGTCTACCACTCGTATGCGTTTTGACGCTTCAACATCTAGCTTTTGTCCATTTTTACGCCAGGAAAGTGTCGGCTCTGGAACACCCTTTGGAGGGCCACACTCCAGAAGTACTGTTTCACCCTGGGCCACCCTTGTATGTTGTGGCTCGAGTCTAAATTCTTCTCGAAGTACTATAAAACAAACAAATGGTAATCATAGCATGAGATCTCAAGCATTAAAAAACTATTTTGCTGTTCCAGTGCATTTTTCAATTTTACCATCAAAACGGCTTAAATAAATGCAAATAAATAAACGAATGACACGCCTAATACAAAACTGCACCTGCATTATAGAGAATTGCATTTTTGTCTACACTATTTCATCCTTTGCAAGTGTCTGGCATAAACTGGCAAATGGGACGATTAATGTTTGTGTTCCGTTCCTACTTTCTCCCCACCATATATCAACTATCGCTATATTTTTCTATTCCCGACAAGCGTCGAGGTACGAGTAAAAGCAAATAAAGTAACAGTTTCCCAATTCGGAAGCGTACACTTGCGTTAAAGGACTAGTCGCCAGTCTTGCTGGGAAGCCAAATGCTCCATCGCGTTACACAGCGCAACGGTCTGAACCGGATTGCTGGAGTGGGCAGACAAAAAGGCGAGCCCCGAACAAACTGTCGCAAAGGCGTGAAGCATAATGGGAAACTGACCAACAAACCTAGGCGTTGGATGGAAAACGTTTCATGAACAAAAACAGAAAAAAAAACAAAAACAACTACAAAACATTCGAAATCTGACCAACCTAGCGGTGTTTATGATCGTCTGCAATGCAAATGGAAATTTTATTTGCATTTTTGGTCCCATTCGTTATGTCCACTAGCCCGTTTGTGGAGTTTTTGTCTGTTTCAATCTAGTGATTTTTATTGTTGTGAGAAGCATTTTGAGCCGGGTTTGTTGGCCGATATGCTATGTGTGTATGTATTTTTCCGCTTTTCATTCTATTTATTCTGTTTGTATACTAATTTTGGCTGGTGTCAGGTTTTTTTTATCCAAAATAGTTTTTCCGAAGCTGTATACCTCTTGAAAAGAATGGAAAAGAACACCCTGAGAAATTTTATTTCCATTATTGCATTTATTTTTCAATTTGAGTTCGTTGTTTTGTTTACCTTAGGCCTGTCACGCAGAATTGTTTAATGTAGTTTTTGAATCTTTCCGTTTCTTTCGTGTAAGAGAGACGATAAATCAAATGATTATGCTAATAATCATTTGATATAATTAATCGTATGTTACGTCATTAATCGCATGTTTCGCCAAATTTGTATAATATATGGTTCAGTGCTCACTTGTACGAAGGAACAAGACATAAATGTTCATAACGAAATTATATTTATTGTACAGACATGAACTTGAAATATGTAATGATTTCATAGATTATTAATTGAATAATGTGTATGAAAATTTTGTCTGATTTCACCCGTTTGTCACGAATTATACCATATCATTAAAGTTTAGGGTTGTTTGTAGTGTAGTAGTGAGCATTTTAAAAGACTCAATAGAATCATGTGTATTTTTTTTTAAATTTGCATCATTACAAAATTATGAATTTTATTGACGCAATTTTATACATTACAATCGACACACGAGGTGTTTTGTTTAGTCGTTTTTACGCTTTCCTCCCTACATAATCCTTTTTTTAACATTTTTAGATTCTATCTGCTTATCATCAGAGCACTTAACGCATACTTCGCTATTTTACTTTCAAACTTTGCTGTGATCAACCCTCAACGAAAAAATCCTATTATCAACCGAACATGCTGTTTTCTTGAGACAAATTCAATTCTATCTCTCACTCCTATCATTTTTCAGATATTCTTCTAAACTTTCATTCCTTCCCTTCTTCACAAAATCCTTTTGTGGGTTTCTCTCTCGCTCTCTTGCTCTCTTTTCTATTTTTGTTTTTTTTTTCTCTCAAAAACTAACACATTTAGCTTATTATATTACCTTACTCTATCCTGTTTGTTATCAATCTTTAATTCTCTCGCCAGCAATTCGAGTTCTTTACAAATTCGCTTCGCTAGTTTTTTGCTTCTTAGACTTTCTATTTTTTCTACAACTTACTATTGACTGCCTAATAACTGAGAAAGATATTCAAAATGTCACCCCGAACGAATATATTTGTTAATTTGCAGCTGATGTTTTTTTTAAACAGAGTTTACCTTCTTTTTAGGAAGCCGAACCTTCTTTTTAGGGACTTGACAAATTAATTTTCTATTCCTAGAGTATTACTGCTTTTATTTTGTGTTACAAAATGAAACTCTAACGCCAAAATTAAAATAAGCATATGCGGCGAAATTTAAAATCTTGTATCATTTAAATTTTGAGTATTATTTTAAATTATTTGAGTATTATTTAAAGGGACGTGAATAAAAGCTTTCATTTGGCTCTCATTTGGGGAGTTGAAATTTTACAGCACTGCGTAAACAGCAACATGTAACATGTAACATTTTTAACATGTGTTTTGTATTATGTGTTGTTTTTAAAGTTTTTGTTTCAATTTCCTATGAAAGAGAGAAATTTTCCATTATCTCGATTGAGAGGATAACAATATAAACTGGATCCATCTAAATTAATGTTAATTTATGTTTATTATGTTTTACAATATTATGTTTATCAATATATACAACCATTTTACTAAAAATATTTACAATTTATGATAAAAAATAGTGTATTCAAAAGATACTTCAACGTAGAAAACTATCATTAAAACTATTTCAAAATTTTTGTTTGCTCAAATTTCAAATGTTTTTAAATTAATAGCAGCAATCAATAAACCATTTATCGTAAACAATTGTACACTTCAAAATGATTCAGTCGAAAAAAGTCTAAACTGAAGATTTCAAAGGTTTTTGTGATGATTTTTCTTCTAAATTCAAACACGTTTAACATGCTGGTAAAAATTTCGGTATGAATTTCATCTTTGCCTGACGACTCACAAGCCGAGAGGTTATCAAATTAGTTTGCCTCCAGCGATAGAACACGAACGGCTTGTTTACGGCGATAGAAGTTGAAACAAGCTTGTTGCTAGTTTTAATTAAATTTATTTCATCACCTCATCCATTGGAGAGAATGTATAATTTAGCGGAAGTGGTTTCCCGGTTCATCAGTTCCCGATCAAAGCCGATCTTTGCGTTTAGATAAGCCATATGTTAACATAACCCTGACTACTTGCTCCTATTGGTTATACACATTCCAGCAAACGAATGTGAGCCTGAAGCCACTGCTTCATCTATCATATGTGGTGTAGTTGAGGTTAGTGCTTTGATACAAGCCAGGTATGCCCAGAATGTGCAATGTGCTAATGGAAGGGAGAAATAAAAATCACAAACAGGCTTCAGTACAAGAGCTTGAGCCTGACTCGAATAGAAATGCAGCAGCCAGAATTCGTACAATCCAGTGTTCATTCAAGTACTGGTACAGGATTATCGAATATGTTCCATTGTGCGATAGCTAGAATATATAGAATATATATATATATATATATATATATATATATATATATATATATATATATATATATATATATATATATATATATATATATATATATATATATATATATATATATATATACATAGTGAAACCATAGTTCATGAACCTTCTTCTTCTACTTCTTCTCCAGCATTTTCGCCCAATATCATTATCTTTTTTGTAATGTCTAGAAGCAGTATTAATTTAATGGCATCTCAATTAAAATATAAAAGTGTGTTTTGATAACATAGAGAAAGGTGCAAAATTGAAATTGCCCTATACGATATTAGAAATAGAGGCATTGTGTATCCGAGGGAAAAGTAAAAGATACAATAGCAAACGTCATTGCTCACTTGGGAATTAATATTCCTTTCTGTCCTTGTTTCTTCCCTTTGCGGACGACCTACAGATCGTTCTCGACAAGCAGATCGTTTTAAGTAATTTATGTTCTACTTCTCAGCCCGCTCCATTCCCAGAAACCATCTTACTTAATACGACTTCTTATTCACGAGCAGGAAGCGTAACGGGCTCGAGAAAAAGGTGCAAAACAATTTAAAATAGGAAATGGAAAAATGAACCAACTCACCTGCTACTTGCAGAGTAGCGTTCCGACTCCGAGCGATTCCATTCTCGTTCCGAGCTTCGCACCAATATACACCAGCATCGCTCTCCCTGCGCGAGTTTACTACCTAAACGAAAGCAGAACAGTAAAAGTTGAGCACATAAAAATAGAAAATGTGGCATTAGGAATACAATTTCACAAAAAAAAAACATCTAACAAAAAACCTCCATCCTGCTGCTGAAAATGTAGTAGAGCTGCCAGGAATAAGATGATCGGTCTGAATAGCGGAACCAATTTACAAACAGCGTGGAAACTGTGAGTTCGTAGACATGTCGGATGAAAATCCAGTGAGAAAAGTATCAAAATCTGGCATGGGTTCCCAAGTGCATTGCAGCTTTCGTTCTTCACATTTTTTTAGCTCAAAGAAATCGTGGTTGTTCAATTATGTTGGAATGGTGAAGCCTTGTCTGGCTTAACAAAACAACCTCTTATAAGTGCAAAAGTTGGGCAAGAGTCAGCAACACTGCGATTCTGCCTGAATATTACCAGCAAGCAAAAGACGCTAGATGTAACACCACGGCTTTTCATTTCACGGCTTTGTGTGTCGTAGAGCAATATGTGCAACGAACGTTCCTAAACAAGGGAGTGGTAATTTACGGTGGACTTATAAATATCTTTAAATTAAAATTATTACGAGCAGGACCGTTAGTATGCTCAACGTAGCAGCGGATTAAGGGAAAGCATTTTAGAAGATTTCTAAGGAACTTCTAGCCATTTATCCCATTTCGCCCTCTTGTTGATGTTATCCATCTCATCTGCTCATTTCAAATGCCATTTTCTTCCACATTATCGGCATTAACATAAAACTTTTTCTTGGCGATACACAATGACTTAAGAAAGGAATCATTCGTTATTTTCAGAACCACTTTAGTGCTGAGTATGTTTGGTGCCCAAATATAACATTAGCATGTTCGTTAATCGTTTTAGCACAGTTTTATAGAAGTGTTTATTGTAAAATATTATGTAACTTTGGTTGTATAAGCTGTATAAAATAAAATGATTGCATTGCATTACATTAGCTACTTTATAGATTCATATTTACAAACCACATTGTCAACATTTTAGTTAACCGTGGTTTGCAAAAAAAAATGAAAATTTCGAAATATCTTGGACACGTTGTAGACACAAACAAACCTCAATCAGCAGGCGACATTCATGAATCAAATATAAAAGTCTTAAACACGCCGAGTAGCAAAACAATAATTAGCCTTATTTTTAAGTAGCCTTGCATCTGCGGCTAGCCGCAGTTGGTTGATTCTTTCATTCGCTCTAAAAATTCTCTTCTAAAAAGTTGTAGCACGGAAAGGAAGAAGCTCATCACATTTTATGACGGGACATGGAGACTAGCAGTTATCCCTAATCAGCAAGCTGTGGCTTTTTCCTGTGCCAGGAGATTGTTTCGTCAAATATTTATTCATCGTAAAGTTCATACCATATCCAGCAAGCAGGAGGCATTTTTTATCGTTCTAACTAATTTTAGGGATTCGTTGCGGCATCCTTTTGTCAGCAAAGCTCGTTTGTCAAACGCGGTTAAAGATATAACGGTTGCTACATTGTCTCTACATTGCCAGATCTGCACCGGGCTTTCACTATTAACAGGTAGCTATGAAACTCGGAAAAATGTGAGAAAAATGGAACCGTTTTGTAAACCTGGATGCATGGACTACGTACCATTTCATAAAAATTTCCACTGTGCGTACCCGTCATCGTCTAAATACGGCTGAGATGTGTGTGTTTAATTTTGCATTAAATTATTTCAATTTTAATACCTATAAATATTTGCGCAAATGAAGCCAAACGAACCCTTCGACTTGCGGCAACACTCTTAAGCTAACGTTCCTCCACATTCCCAAAAAGTTATCAAAGGAGTAAACTGGCATGGTTTCCACACTGACGAGTAAACCACGTTCACTTATATTTTGTAAACCAGTAGGGCTTAAAATATACTTCAATGATTTTACAGAATTGACCTAAAACATTCAGTATTTGAACATTTCGTTGAAACACGAAGGTGTTTCATTAGGGGAATTAATGTTCCAAAGGGAACGTGCTCGCATCATGCGCAGCTTGGGCAGCGGTAACAGTGCTGTACAGAGGACATTGCGGTACTTCTGGTGAAACAAAATGGTTGTTGGTTTTTCGGCAAATTTGCATTTTTAAAAGGGATTAAGAACGATATTTACCTTCAGAAAAAATAAACCACCAGCAGGCAATGCTATCCGATGGGATCCCTGGAGTATCTTCAATGGTGCGCCATCCTTGTACCACTGAATTGACGGCTGGGGTATCCCTTCCGCTTTGCAGTTAAGTGTGGCAGGTTCATGCCGTGGCACGGTAGTGTCTATGGGGTGCTCTATAATGCGAGGAATCTGAAGCGCTGTGAACGAGAGAATGGAAATGGCTTTCAACTTTCCACATACAAACAAAAACATCCCTAGCGTTGCTAGGTTTCTTTACTACACGCTGCTTGCTATTGACTTATTGTTGGCCGCGTGAGCTGCCATTGTTAATTATTTTACGAATGATAGCTTGCTGTGTTGTAAGCATTTGAAACACATGTTAGATTCCATTTAATTGCCTAAAAATATGTAATGAAATAGAAAAGTACCATTGACCGATCACAAATTGTTTTTACACAAA
Organism: Anopheles nili; assembly: GCF_943737925.1. Classification (NCBI taxonomy): domain Eukaryota; kingdom Metazoa; phylum Arthropoda; class Insecta; order Diptera; family Culicidae; genus Anopheles; species Anopheles nili. The sequence goes on from NC_071292.1 coordinate 36,983,271, forward strand.
TTAGAAAGTGTGTTCATATATTAAGTAACTGGAAAAATATTGAACTGTAACATTCGCGCAGTATAGAATGTACTCTATTTTCATCATCAATAATGTTCCAATTATTTAGCAATACCTAACAGTAATATTGTGTCAGCCATACTTGACTAATAAAAGATGGCATTCTATGAAAACTCTTACTAAGATCGATCACATACATCGATGAAAAAGTGTTTCCTAATAATTGTATCGTACACTAATGATGTCGTAGAAAGATTATCACTTATTGACATTTATTCTAGATTGCACCTGTGTTTGGAGGACCAGAATTTGTGCGTGTTCTATAGTAACGTTCACATGGCTAATACGTACAGAATTTCATAAATCCCTTCTTATTGTAAAGTTACTACCCTGGAATGCTTACGTGTCATTGTTTTTCAACCGGAGCACTCCTTTTCACATTTAAAAAAGTTCCCACACATGCATACATACCTTCCACTCCTACTTATAGACATATAATTATACTTACCCCTCTTATTATTTATTATTTCAAACCTGACAACCTAAGTAGTCCTAACTGTACATGTTCCGTGTCCAGAATTGAAGCAATTAATGCGTTGATTGTTGCTGTAGTTTTCAAAGAAACATAACCACTACCAATCAAACTATTGCATGTTCAATTTTTATGAAAAAAGCATGTGCCATTATAGCGTTGACATATGAGGAACGCCCTGCCAGTAAACAATTAGTCATCTGCCCCTCACCACAAGCAACCGTCTAAAACGGGGTAATAAGGATCGGGTGTATGTTTGCTGATGGCGTTTTTTGTTTAAAATTCAATTTGTCAAAACCCTAACACACATCACACTTGACTAGCAAGGTAAACATTCCAGAACTCTAATGAACGATTCCGTTCTACTATAAGGATAATTGTACTGTAAGAAATAAACTAAGTTAAGGTATTTGAAAGATTTAACGTTAGTTTGCAAAAATTTGAAGAAAATGTGTATCGTAAATGGGAATAAATTCAAGATATACATATAATTATAATTATATATATATATATATATATATATATATATATATATATATATATATATATATATATATATATATATGTGTGTGTAGATATATATATATATATATATATATATATATATATATATATATATATATATATATATATATATATGTGTAGATATATATATATATATATATATATATATATATATATATATATATATATATATATATATATATATATATATATATATATATATGTATGTATATATTTATATATATTTATATATGTATATATATATATATATATATATATATATATATATATATATATATAAATATATATATATATATATATATATATATATATATATATATATATATATATATATATATATATATATATATATATACATATATATATATAATCTGTATATTAGAATATTAGTCACATTACGAAACTAAAAATAGCTGCTTAGAACTTACAAACCATCCTGTCTCTTTTTCGAACTAGCCTACTTATTTCCAGTTTAAAAGAAAGAGTTTTTTTGTTCTTTCACAAGGGCGGCTGTTATACAAAAATATAGCCCATTACCATACATTTGTACAATAGCACCAATAACGTCTACTCGAAATGAAATTTTACACACATGCTTTTTTTCTTCCTTAATTTGCTGGGAGGTGAAGTTATTTATAAAGAGGCGAATTTTAAAAATAAATGTTTGCTTTCAATGAAAATAACATAAGATAGAGCATAACCATATTCTCTCAAAACAAAGAGTGGCTTAGCCATTTCCATAGCAAGGAGCTATATAGGGTCTCTTGTGCAGCCCCTTATAAAGAAGACCCAAACAATTGCTCAAAAATACAAATCCAATTTAAATGATATTTGTCTTATATTTTTCTACATAAAATGACTTTTTTCTCTATAGAATGTGTTGAGAAGTGAGCTTCCTTCCTGCGATAATCATAAATAAATATGAATTATGAATTAAATATGGAAATAATTCATTATTATTAGCTGTAAGAGATTGCGTTGAGTCAATTCCATTTTCCTTTCAAATATTTTACTCCATCTAACTTATTTAATACATTGCTAGCTTCAGCTGTTGTTCAAATCCTTTCGTTCGTGTAATTCTCCATATTCATACTTCATAGAGGATTGATTCTTTCTACATCTTTCTAGTTACTGAAAATGTTAAAGTCAAAAAAACTCGAAGATTTGTTATATTTAGTATCGGACGATTAGATCATATTTTATCGTAGCTCTACTTGCAACTGAGCCTTGAAGCGATTAGATGACGATCCATCCAATAAGTTATAGATCTTTGAGCGTTACAAAATGTGGTGGTAGGGAATATTAAGCTTTACGAGATTATTGCCGTTACGATTATACCCAAAAATCCATTGTTCTCAGCACAAAACTACATATCAAGCACTATTGATTCCGATCACTATTTGGCCATTGACACTATTTGTCCTAGCATAATAGCTAGTAAGAATAAAAACTAATATAACGATTAAGAATAGGAGATTGTAAATGAAATAAAAAAAATGTTGAAGCAAACAATATTTTGTTAGAGTTAGTGTGCAAAATATGCAGTGGATGGTGTTAAATGTTGCTAAAAATATTCAACAAAAACAACAGAATGTGTGTTATGTATACGAAAAATGCGCCAGTACAGTAAAGATTGCAGATAATTAATTTTTGGAATCATTGAAATTATTGTAATTATAATGTATGGAATCATTGTGATACATGGCATCGCTAATATTGCGTGTCTTCCAATGTTAGATAATAAGTATTCGATGAACTAATGAAATTAAGCAAGTATTTGCATATAATTTTTACATTGAAGGTAAAATGCAATTGAACTGTTACAACAACATTTTGCTTGTTTTTTTATACCAAAAATAACTTTTTGACAAAACGTGTAAGACCAGCCAGAGCTTCACACCAAACCCGATTTAGCTTAGGCACAAATGTTGTGTATGATTGAACTGGGTAAACCATTCTATAGCTGTACGACGAAGAAGACGCTAAGAAAGGAGAATTTTGATGCATGTAAAATATGGAAAATTGGTGGAAAATATGCAACACGTTCACCACGAAAACTTGAAATCCTAGCGATCCAAGCTATGACATTCTGTCAGAAACCTTGCAGCACAGCCACAGAGGGTTATGAATATTTCATGCGAAACAATTTGCATATATTTACACCAGCTAGCCCTTGCATCGATAGAATGCCATTTGCTACCGCACGCCAAGCAGTATGCTTCGTGGGAATTTTAGATAGCTTTTGTATGAGTTGATTGGAAATATGGAAAATCCAAAAGAAATATTGAAAATATGGCGCTGGACCACTTGGATGTAAATGAAACTTTACGAAACATTACGGGTATGAGATATATAAAACCTGGTATTAATATCATTACTGCTCTCTAAACAAAAAATTAGGAATTGTTCATTACTTGTTTTTAAGCATAATAAACCTGCCGACATCCCATGTAAATTGTAATGTGCATTGCATTGTGTCATAAATTGGCACACAATAAAACAATGATACTTGAATAATACCCAAATTAAAAAATTAATAATTTGAGTTAAAATAGAAACGAGCTCTTTCATAAATCATTCACACAACTGTAACACATTTAGAAATTTTTACCTCTTATGACAATAAGGTCATTTTAAATATCGTGGAACTTATGCATATTATCTTTTGAATCATAACAAATTTCTATTTTCTAAATACATTTACCGTACTTTACATCACTACTTCTAGTTGGATCTTTTATGGTTGGTGTGTTGTTTTATATCTACTTCATCTTATGATTGCACCATTTCGTTCACCAACGTATCATAATTCATCGTAAATAAAATACCACTATACGGTAATGAAAATATCAATACACAGCTCGTAGGATGTAAACCAACTTGATATTATCACATTATTATCTACCCGTGGAGTCATGATGAATATTTTCAATTAGGTGATCCTCATTTCGTCTTAGCTTTTTACAAAAAACAATCATGCAACTACTAATTGTGCTTGTAAACTGATGCTACGAACTCATTAGCAGAGTTTTTTGTGTATTTGGTCCAACACATAGATTATACACGTTCTAATTAGTCAAATAAAATTAACTTATTTAGCGGTGGTCATGTTGTAAGATATGTTCGACCATCGCTTCCTAAAAACAACGATTTCATATACTTCGAACTGGAACGTTTCGAAAACAATCAGTAAGGGAGAAAATGTGATATCCTTGTGCTCGGGCATACAATGGTGTATTAGTCATTGGTACCCGTTACACTGTCCTCAACACAAATGAAGAAAACATTTATGTCAATGTACTGGCTACGTGGTGCTTGTAACCAAAACCGAAATTATAATTCCAAGCACGAACCGTTGCTTTCTTTTGATCAGTCATCTACAGAGGGTTTCTTTTGACTGATGCTCAGTATATGAGTCTTTTCGTATATGTGCTATTTGTTTTCAGATTCTATCATTCTATAAAAGGTTTATTTACCATAAAGTTGTTAAAAGAAAACCCAGTAAGAATGATATTTTCATAATTGACAATATATGAAGTTTATGCAAAGCTGATATTTTTAATTTCCAACATTTCCTAAAATACAAGCTAATTAAACAGCTTGATAAGTAAATTTTTCTTACAGGAATATTAAATAATTGTGAAACACAAATAAAAAGTAAAGTAACAGATAACTAAAAAAAACTAAATGATAAATTGTACAATACCAAAGAGTGTGGATATATCTTTGTTTTCCTATATATTGTTAAAGTTGTTAGCTAATTATAATCATAGTCATGTAAACGATATATTTTCACAAAATAAATTTTATTGATAAAATCCTTACATATTTAGTAAATACATTCAAATATAAATTTGCATCGTTGATTGTTATAGGTTCTCTTTCAATAATGTTAGCGGTTAGAAGTTGCATTAATAATGACCTTTTGGTTTAAATCTAGGGCTTAAAACTTGTTAGTTGCAGTTAATAAAACAAGAAAACTACAGTAAGAGTCGTGCTATTTGCAAGTAACAATATAAAAATTTCCAAAAAATCATTTTAAACAATGTAAATTTTAACTCGACTTCACAGTAAGTTCGTCATACAATCACGAGGTACACGTTGGTTTTTGATTTTTTTTGTTGGAAGTCACTTTTAGCACAATAACTACGAATCTTAAAACTTTTTGGGTTAATGATAAAAATATAAAAACATTTAGCGAGTTACATTGCATTGATGCTACCAACATATGTTAAAATAAGGCAGCTTTATATTTGTCGCTCTTTTTTGGATAAGAGAATATGGATTACAGCTTCAACACTAAAGATACGTTATAACCAACGCATACTAAAATTTATTGAAGATACTAAAATGTTGAATGTTGAAGATTTACAAATATTAAAATAAAAAAAGAATTTTAAATCTACCCAAGAAACCTTTTTGGAATTAGAGTTTATGTCGTTTAACTGCATTGCAGGTGTAAATGTTCTAAACATGAGTACTCGAACGAAACAGCAGATGTTAAATTTGTTTTTGGTTCTACACGGTCATGTTGGAGCTTGTTCCCGGCTGCTGGTTACTGAACAACGTATGCCATTTCTGTAGGGAAAATCATCATTACAATCGTTTACAGGAGTACCAGACTGACTGACATGGTTGTTTTTCAAACGTAGCGTTCATCTCTTTTATCGTGTTTGTTACTTCATACCCATTAACCAGGAATCTGTACTGTATACACTTGGCAAAAGAAAAACATCCACTAAAATAACAGTGCCCAGAACAACCATAAAATTGAATTCAGTAAATTACATACTCGTACCGTATAAAATCCCCTCCGAGTCTGTGTTTTGGATACATAATATGCAAGAACAACATGCGATGCGTGTCCATTTTCCCAGATTGCACTAGGTTTTCTCTGTTGCGATATATTCCACATAGGGAACAGCACACTTGCACAGTACTTATGAAAGATGTCGTGAATGTACTGGATACAAAGCAGTTGTAAAATTTGTTTAAAATAAAAATTAAAATACAAAACACAACTACAATTGTGCAGTACGTCGACTATAAAATTCTCAAGTAGCTGTTTTCAAGCATGTTTTCTGTTGATAGTTATCAAATGCAAAAGTTCAATGAAAATAAAACAAAATCCTTCATTGAGAAATCTATGACTTTACGTGGATATACAAGAAATAATCATAACATTAAAATGTACAGTTTTGAATATTCATTGATAAATGTTGCTTTACATTTTTCAGCACATTGACTATAAACGCAAATGAACTTGTGTATCCGTATGAATGCAATGATAAAACAAATATGATAATGTTATTGTATAATTAACCAACACTCGTACTGACCTCAATTGAAGAAGCGATTTTTTGTGTAATGCAAGAACAACTGCTCATTTGTTCAATGTATTCACTGAACCAATGATAATCCCAAAATTGCAGTCCATCAAAGTTGAAATTTAAATAGCTTTGCATAAACATGCATATAATTTACATAGAACTAAAATTGAAGCCATTTAAAAATTTAAGCGCTGAAAAAGTCATAGAGTCTACTTCGTTAGGTGTAGCCTTTTCGTAAAAATGTTATGTGCAACATTATTAGCTTTGTTATGAATTCTTATTTATTTACTTTATCATTTGGTCTTGTTATATTAAAAATGCATGTTTTGAAATTTATATTTTGGTCTATTAGTTTAAATGCCTCAGCTTATCTTGAAATGGCAGTCAAGTAATTAATCTGGAAACTCCTGATCCTAAAATTCAATCGTGAGGCAGACATAGGTTAACCATTCATTCATTCGCACGAAAACAATGTCTTAAATACTCCATTTATGGCAATCATAAACCAGGTTTGCTATAAAATGTCATTCGTGCACACAGCAATATAACCATTACATCATCAAAAAGGTTGTCTCTTAAACAATAATTTCCATCCCCACATCTATTAAACTGCCAGCAAAATTGCCGCTGACGTTTAAGGCAACAAATTACGATAGAACTCTACGTATTCCTGTAAGATCTCCACGACAACAATAATAATAACAGAAAACCAATCAACCAAACAATCGTTAACATCCCCCGGAATAGTTTCACTTCGACGCTCTGCTAAGAAGAGTACGATCGTAGAGGCATTTCTATCGATCCACATAAACAACCCGGTCGGTTTGACTCAGCCCCGCTGAACATTCATTGCGTGATTTGGTCCTATTGTTCCTATTTGCTTCTATTTATGTTTTATGACAACGGGAAATTATTACCAGTTACCTTCCCTGGTTTTATCCATGCTATCTATGGTGATAGGTCTTCGATGCCACAATAATCTAGTATGAAAATGGTTCATGCACTGTATAGTATATATTGGGGATTTTTAGCCTCTTATAATGTTGTTTTATCATAACCCTATGTTCACAAAAATAGATATAGTCTAACGAATATACACTTTTATTATTCTTACATCTGTATCAAAATCATATTTCATCAACATTTAACATTTACAATAAATAATGTCTAAATGAAATACCTTGTCACAGAATGTAGTCTTCAATAATTATTCAAAGAAAGGTTTCATATGCATATGTACAACCATTTATTGGAAAAATAAATGCACTTAAAAATAAAAATCTATGTATAAAGAGAGATAAAAATGGTCCATTCATTTGTTAATGTCAATCGAACAGAATGGATCATCTTCACTAAAAAAACACTGATAATTTTATAAAAGTTCCCACATTTTTTAAATTAAACTAAACATATTTAAATTAAAAGCACGCAGCAATAGTCCAAACTCATTTTATTTATTCTCGTTCTGAAGATGATATTAAGACTGAATTTTAGAACAACACTCGCAATCACATATGATTTTCTTCTCATAATATCGTTGCACATTATGAAGCACATGTTATTGCTTTACTACGCGAAAAGTTATGATTTGCCTTCAATAAGTACATTTCTTCGGTTTGTCGCCTATGCGGTGTAGGTACGGCCTTTGGACAATAGGCGGTCGTTGAGCAATGTATGCAGTACTGGCATTACTTTTTCTACACTGTTTCTGGAACTCGAAAATTTGAGATCCTTTGAAGAAATATAATCTTTGTCTTCCATGTATCTTAATTCACAGGCATAGCATGGTAAACGAAGCAGAGAAAGCGGTATAACGGTATGTATGCATGTACTCGCAACGATGATCTTGTTGGATCGAATTTGGTTCCAATAAGATTCATTCCATTCACATAACAACATATGTAAAGGCAAGCAAAATATTATAAAAGAACAAATCAGAAGGTAATCGGAAGTTTCATTTCAAATCGAATACAAATTTTATAGGAATATAAGAGTCGGGTAATAAAGAATAGAATAATGAAACATGTATTTTATACGTGTCCAAAAATGGTGCCGAATAAGATACATTCCAATTCTTAATCACGGAAAACAGTATAATGTTACTTTGGTGGTATGACGAATAAAAACAATAGGCCACACTTTATTCACAATGGATTAGGTATTCTGATCAATGATTGAAATGTCATAAACATCTTTCGATAGCTTGCATTGCTGGGGTTAGTTAAAATAGCTCCAAACGCAATAGCATATGAAATTAAAACCAGATGAAAGGAAATTCATCTGCAAGGCATGGGAATCGTTGAATAAATATTAAACGTGCCTAAGTATCGTCACACACGAAAACCCTCACTGAATGAAATAAAATCCAATCGTTCACTTTCACGTTATTCACTTTCTCGAAACTGTTGAAAGAACTAGCAAAATAATCGACTAACCCAGAACGAAATAATCGAGGACCAGAACGAAAAAATGCAGAACAAAAGCATGATATAAGTCGTATTAAAACAAGTAGCAATACCAACAAGTAGTAATGCCAAAGCAAGATATTTTAGATCCTTCGGGTTTATCGAATCGTTACTAGCATTAGCTGGACCAGATAATCCGCGAAACGTGATTCCCGTCAAATCTATCCAACAAGTATTACCAAAACGTATTCAAAAATTGAGTTTCAATCTTTCTCATCCCATCGGATCAGAATGGAAGGTCTTTGTGGTTGTTAGCAAACGAGAACGAACTAGCCGTTAAAGTGGAGCACAATTGAACAGGTCCCTGGAGATTGTTTGGAGCGACTGTTGTCTCTTCAGATGCAGAAAGGCTCGTTCAACATTCAGATTTGAAGTGAATGCATGTCATTGCATACTAATAAGAAATTCATTCGTATACAATACATACACTTACATACACGCAATAGGAATGTTCCTGACCTGCATACAATAAAAAGCTAAGGAGCAGAGCGACTCATGACGTTTTCCACTAAGAACGATTTTTTCCCCTGTATAACTCCTACACTTTCTTATGGTTTCTAATATTCATTCAACGTCCTATCACTTTGAATTTCTCATCCAACTTCAATTTTGAATAACTAAATTATTTTGACTCTAAAGCAACAAGCCAATTTGGGCTATGTGTATCTGGTAAAGCTATCATGACTACCCCTTAATTAAAATAGTAGTAATAACAATAGTAGGCATTTATAGACTATAGTTTATTATAGAAAAAGCCGTCCCAACTAAAAAAAGTAAAACAATACTATCGATTCAATGTTATGCGTTGTATTACATCAGAAGTTTGTGCCAGAGTTTCGACTTCCAACACCTGCTATAGCATCAACGTTATATCTTCAACCTTCCTAGCAGCAAAAGTCGAGCCAAACAACACATATTTCATTATCTATCGTTTCCTGGTACTTCACATCTCCTACATTATGTGTGTTTAACAATTTATGCTCCCAGATACATAGTGCTTCGCATGCGCTTATTTACACACATACTCACGAATTTGCTCGCATTCGACGGCAAATGTCTTAAGGCATCATATCAGCACGAACGAAGAGCACGTATTCCTTGTATGTCGAGTCGTATCACGAACCTGCTCCAGAGGCCAGCAGGTAAAAGCGCTTGTGCGTAGCAAGAAAGGAACATGTATGACGAAGGGAGTGATGTATTATTGTGAGATGGTATGTTGAAAATCCAATGGCATGTAAAAAGAATGAGTTTGTCATAGTTTTTGGTTACGGTTACGGTTACGGTTGTATTTTTCCACATAACCCTCAATATTTTCATTTGGTATGTCCTTTTACACATGGCGTACTACAAATTTCACTTCATAGGCTTCAATTGCAGCTCAGAAATCTGTAGAATATTGAAACACGTTTACTTTGGTGGATGTTAAATTATGTTTTCAGAACATAATTGAGCGCTAGTAATCTCTGCTAAGTTCACCGTTTTTCAAAATATGGTAGCAACACAACAATTCATTCGCAACGGAATTGTTTTTTTTTCAAAATTGTTACAATTGTACAAATTTTGAGCCATGAAGATCCATGAGAATTTGTTTTGAGATACAGGTAGCATGAAGAATAGTCTACTTGAATACATTATTTTCACTCCTCTGTGAGTTTTATCCTGAATTAACATTGGTGGAATTCATGAAATAAGTAAACATATAGCATATGTTTATTATAGGAGTGTGGTACTTTAATGTTTGGGAAATGACAGAAAATATATACTTATTAGCAGACTTAGCCTCAATTCAGATCTCCGACAAAAATAAAACAAACTTGATACAAGTATCACATGAAATATAGATTAAATCAAAAAATAAAAAAGTTGGGAGAAAATGAAATCCAATTTTCAGAAAAGTATGATTTTTTATTAAAATTTCTACTCATGTCTGTTAGATAAAATAAAAGCAGACTGCAAAAATATAATATTGTAACCTCAATTGCCAAGATGTTCTTGTTTTTATTGTTAAATCTGCAAATAAAACATGCAGTGGATCTAGCAATGCGACAAAAAATAAAGCCTGCGATTTAACTGTCAAATATGCGTCCTTTATCTACCGATCAGTGACCCTTCTGAACATAGTGGACAATATTTCTTCGTCTTCACGTCCCTCGCGTAAGCGTTATTGCTGCCTGATTTTCGGTAGCCATTATATCTTTCCCTATGGGTAGCGTAAGGACATGTGCATTGCACTATACGCCATTAGGGATGACAGTGCCGATCGAGATAATGTTTATTGGCAGTTCCTAGTATCATTTATGCTTATCATTTTCTTCAATATTTAGCTAAACCATTTTCAACATCTTTTGAAATTTTTGCAATATTATGAAGTCGGTATTGCCGACAAAAGCTATTAATTTCATCAATCGTCGTTTAGCTGTCTTGCTTGCTTGCGTTATAGATGGTTCACCATGAGGTGAAATTGACGTAAATTGTCATGTAAAAACTATAACTATAAAAGTCATGTAAAAACAAATGGTGCATTAATGTGTGATCACAATGAAACTACGATAAAATGTATCTCTATCAAGCAGATGCTTGTTGTTTAAGCAATAATGTAAGATGTAACTATAATAAGATTGATTAAACTTCGTAGGGTTATAACTATACTAAGATTGATTCAACTTCGTAGGATTGCTAGTTAAACTAATAATTACGAATCTACTAAAAAATCATTCGTGTCATTCCTTTAATTTTGTAAATTCATATTACTCATTGCATTTCAATATACGCTGTGTAGATTAAATTTATCAAAAATTCAATTTTCAATAAAAATATACTAAGTATGTTTGATGATGAATGTTTCATTAAGAAAAAAAATTGCATGAAATAAGAGTCACGAATATCATATTTATTAGATGAAAATAAAATGAAATTGTGAAGAGAACCTTTTATTTTTTTTTGTATGCTTTACAAATACTAACTAAATAGTCATAGTAGATGAAAGCTTGCTATACTCAAATATCATCCATGCTGTAAAAATCCTAGTACCTAGTTAGAATCACAGGTGCTCGGTTCTAGCATCATGTCCAATGATTTAATCAACTTAAGTTCACAACTCCTAAAAAACGTGACACCGTTCTCCCTTCACACTACACTGATTCTGAAAAGATTCTGGCTTTTAACCACTTAACCGGATGGAGTATGAAATGGCGCTCCACGACGCTGCTATCACCACATCAATCGCTCATCAGCAGCAGTATTTTGTCGTAGTGTGCCGCCTTTTCATCAACCGAGGGTACATTTTGTCCCAAGACCTAAGCAAACGGGCTACTTTATAAGCATTTGAAAGAAGAAAAAAAGTACATGTGCAAGGCATGCTTCTTGAAGTTGAGTCAACTTTTACGAACCCCTACGTCAGATTCATCAACCTGTTGCCAACGAAACCATTCATGCAACTTTTCATACTTTCAACCATTTTCCATGGAGAGACGCTATGATAAAAGCAAGCTTAAGTTAATTAAATGTGACCTTTGAGCATCAACTGTTTTACATACTCAGAGCCTTTTCCATCTGTTCAGTGCATATCATGACGCTTTAATGTAGAAAGAGCGTTAAATACTACTAACACATTCACCAAGATTTGCAGATTCACTTGAATGCATCGCGAACTTTTGATAGCAAATGCTATTTTAAAACATTTTTTATTTTGCCTCGATTAGTATATACTTTCTTTTTCAATTCCTAGCCTAACCTAATGATGATTTGTTTGAATACAAAATAATGAACAAACCGTTAAAAAGAAGAATAAGTAATTTAAAAAAAAAGATGTTAGAAAAAGATTGTATTTGATCATTTTTTGATCTCTTTCAGTTCTTTTAAAAATTAAATACCGTAACAACATAACAACTTTAATAATGACATTTAACAGAATTATAGCAATACCATACATTTTCCCCATATTATGAGAAAAGTTTAAATAAAACATGCGGAAGCTATAGAGATATGAAGCAAGCAATATTATGTTCGTTAGAAAAACAGATTTTCTACCTTTTAAGAAGATTCAATGTTAAATTCATCCTTTGTTTTTGTGACATATTGAAAAAGCAATATTATACCAATTTATTTACTCCATTTATTTATCTTTTTTTGTTTATATAAGAATGTTTCTTTTTTATTTCATTCCATGCTAGCGTGAATCAAAGACCAAGTTGATAGACAGAAAATCTTTTTTTATTATTTCTCGTCAACACTTGAACGAGTTTTCATCCTACAGGATTTATGTCTTTTAGCATTTGTTATGTTAACAGGAATGAGAAAGCAACGTTTGCAAATTACAAGTAGTATGTATACGACACAAAGACACAACGTCCTTGATAATTTACAGAAGGACTATTTCATTTTGCTTTCCTCTCTCATTCCATGAAATACACAACAAAGAATTTATATATCACAAAAAAATGGTGCTGTAAATACATAAAGGTATATGGATATGGTTGTAACAAAAATAAAAAAACACAAAAATAAGTGGAACAACAAGTATACAATGGTTGTTCAATCAATACGGTAGGTCACATATTATCAAAATTAGGCAAATACGGCGCTGCATTACATGGACATACTTCAAATATTATATGAATCGACTCTGTATAACATATACATTACAAACCTCCAGTATTTTACATACTTAAATGATTACGTAGTAAAAAAATTCACGTAGCGAAAAAATAATTACGTAGTAAAAATCAAGACATTTATTACAGATTATTCAAAACTCAGTAAAGATTTAAGAAGAGTACTCTTATAAAGGAAATTTTTGATTAAAAAGACGGAAAAAATGCTATTTTAAATAAGTGTTAATTGGCAAAAAAGTGAATATAACCTATCCGATACAGGAACAAAACTTCTAGTAGACTGAAGTATAACAATGCGTATGCATTCCTTCATTACAACGAGCGATTTCCTTTCTCTTTATGTTTAAGTTTTCATCTCCAAGCAACATGCTCTTGAAGAAAAAACGTCCATCATTCATCAGCACACCTGCCGCTTATGATGCTAGAGCAGCATTTTTAAACTGTACAATGACGAGACCCCTTTTTTCTACTTACAACCACTTGAATACACGTTTTTGACGCACAGCAAAAGGAACATTTGTTCCAGGTGGTGTCGAACTGCACTCCTCATGGATGTGCGAGTCGTAAGGACAGCATTAAATGGGAAGCATTTTTTCCAACAGAAGGGATGTTCTCACAAGCACAGTACTTGAATATTAAGATACTCAAAGGCGCAACGGCGTGAACGATAAAGTACGCTGAAACTGTATTTCCGTAAGTATAATAGCAAGTGTTAACCTTAACAGCAACAAAATTTTCCAACGGTAAAAATTACTTGTGACGTCGTCGACGATTTAATCCACGTTGGAATGGATTTCATAAGATTAATTGTGGTTACTAAGGTTCATTTATAATAGTAAAATAAATAACTTACTCCATATAAATTCCTACTTAAACGAACATCGACGGCAGTACAGTCTATAAATTGCTACACAATATTTAAAACAGTCTTAGTAATAGTGTAATAAAAAAGCCAAAACTGCTTTACATTAGTCTCTAATGTAACTATCAGAGTTATAGTTGTGATGTTAAAGTACTCATAGTGGACGTATTTACTTCGCTTCGTCGTCAATACATGCCGTACAATAATCAAGAACTCCCTCCCAAAAATACATTCACATTCTACTTGGCTACGTACATGCTCGCTATCATACCGGTATGAACTCACGAATCAATTCTCTACGTGTGTTAGAGTCAATCAATGTCTGATAAGTTGTTTTGATGTCTAACTCATAGCTACCTTCATTACGATGAACAAAGTTTTCTTCATTTACTGCTTTTACAATGCCAGACCACCTTCATTTCCTATGTTGTTAGCTATCTTGCGCATCGTGTGTAAGACCTGCAAAACAGGTTTATAGACCATCGAAACATCTACTTTTGACTATTTTGCTGGGACCCTGAGAGTGGAAATACCAATCAAAATGGTGACGGAATCTCAGAGTTCTCCTTAACGAAGACTTTTCCTTACGAATGTGGAGAAATGTTTGACGGTAATGAACGAAGTATCTACGTTTCATCGTAGATTTTTTATCAAAAAAAGCAGAAAAACCGTAATTCAGCGAAGGGTTAGAATCAACATCAACAAATGTTTAATGTTTTGTTTTAGAACAGAGTTTTGCTGTTATATTTATGGCACATTAATTAATTTTGAGTTTTCATTTTTTGTTTTTATTTTATAAGTAAATCCATTCATTTGATAGCATTCATTGCAGTTACTGATTTATTTATTTACTAGAACAATATGTTCATATGTTCTGCTTTCAACTACACGAAATACTGTACGAATACATTTTAATGTCATCAAGGGTTTTGCTTAAAACTACGAGCAGGTAATTCGAAGTGTTCAAACATTGCGCTTTAGATTAAAAGTATCTTCGTTCGAGTTGATTTGAACTGTTTCAATTAACTAGATTAGACCAGCAAGAGTTTATGCCATCAGTCCCATTGCGATGAATAACGGTGCAGCAGGCTTGTTTTACCTTCGTCTAGCGAGTTAGAAGGACTTGTTAATGATATGTCCATTGTAATACGGCAAGTATCAGAGACCACCACCCAATTCTGGAACATTTCCGGTGAGGTTTTTTGTAGTATTCTCATACAGTGCTACGAAGTCTCGCAACTCACGCCGTTTGGCGATCGTTTGACAATGTTATATTGTTGTCCCATTTCCAGTCTGTATCCTTTACTGGCGCCATACTTTGTCTGGCATACCGGAAGAAGGAAACATTAAGTCTATCACATAAACAGTCATAACAGTCAAAAATATGTCCTAACACAGCAACGTGCCAAAAGTAAACTGAATAGGTATTACCAGCAGTACGAAAAGATCCATTGCTGGGCCTTCCCGCTGAGAGCGTTGGTTTTAGACAAGCATGCCCCGACGTAGTATGCCCTCGTGTCCTGTTTGCTTGCTTGTTTGTTTGTTTGTTTGATTTTTTTTTGAGTACAACGTGGACCGACGGCCAACCCAATTAATTCTAACACGCGGTTGCTTCGTCCGCTGCTCACACAATCCGTACACCATTTATGTTAGGAGCCGAGCTGTGGCAAGCGAGTTTTGTATGTAGTAGCAAAATTATTACTCGACGATGAAGGCACGTAACCTTTCTTCAGAACATGATTTTAGCGTCATGTTCGTTTTATTCCTTTATTCCTGTAAAAATAAATAACTGGTAGTGTTCCGTAAAGATTCACTCGGGCCAATGGTCAGTGTTCCATTGTAGAAGGAAAATTTTTACAAAAAGGTTATGTTACTGGTTGTACACCTATCTCTGTTGCTTATCAGCCCCTTGCTCGATTTATTTCGCCATTTTGGGCTTTTTAGCGGCCCTGGTCTTTGGTGTCCTGTTCCTATGTAACTATACCGATGGCTTTACATAAAACAAAACGGTACAAGCAAAATAATTTTCTCTCTGTACAAATTTATTTACAAGCCACTTTTCCAGCATTCGTGCCTCATCTAAAATTAGTGGAGCGTAGAAGGTACGTGACACAAACCAAGGACAGGCTGAAAATTTTAGCTCGTTTCAGTTTACCTTCCCCCCCCCCCCCCCCTGTTGAGCCTATCTGACCCAAGGCATGGTTTTAGTGAGCAAGCAAAGCATTTTTGTAAATGGCAGGTTTAGTCGATTGGCAGTAAAACGTCAACTGGGAGAAACTGTCCCCTGTGGTACAAAGGTTCGCACACAATTAACTTTATTTACACACTTAATCGAAGGCTGAAAAAAATAACTATTTATGGGCTTTATTTAAGATTGTACTAGGTCCTTGCAAGAGGGACTCAGTTTTAGCTATGATAAGGTATGTAGATAAATTCAAACAGATTCTGCACAAGATGAAAGATATTTATAATATCGTCGCTTGCCAGGTTTTATGTAATAACGTTGATTCACAGATATTTATGTAAAATAATTAGTTCAATGAAGTATATGTCAATCAATCGTTGAAAGCGTTGTATTAATTTTCCGCTTTTTGCCTAAAAAAATGATATACAGTTTGAATGATCCTTTTAAGAATGACAAACATCACTAATAAACAAAACAATATTCTGCTTATTTTTCAGTTACAATTTTAGAAATAATTTTGAGATGAAATTGAAAATTATCGACTTTTCCCATTTTTACACAAATTTTAAAACCATCAACGTATTGCTGCGATTAGTTTTCAAACGATTTTACAAACTTTGTGCTGCGTATCTGATACGTACCTAATACAAAAAAATATAAATTGTGGAATGGTATCTAAACATTTCATGGCTCAATATTTAATTACCTTCAACTGATTGTAGAACCAGCAATAACTGAAGTACGAAAATGGTAAGCGTGCCGAAAGTGCATCCACGGATGCCGTCGGCAAATTTCGAAGTCCGCATTACCATTAGCCACCGGTGAAGTGATCGATGGCGAAACTTCCACATCGTTTTCGGAGCACAGTATCCTCTATTCGATTGCATTAATACGAGCCTGGCCTACACATAATACACTCTTCCTGATGGAAGAATACCTCGCCCTGATGCCCGGGGCCCGTGTTGAACTTCCGACGGGCATGAATTCTGGATGACGCACAAATTTCAACAGGGAACAAAACACCACTCAGCCAAACTAAACCGCTAACTAATTCGTCCCGGTTCCGTTCTGTCGACCCTTGGAAAAAACTTTACACAGTGCCCACTTTTTCCTATGTTTCACTGTATCGTGCACTTTGCTTCGATTTTCTCCCTTGGCATTTCCACACAAATTAGAGAATGATTTTCACGTTTGCCTTTTTCCCTCGTTTCTTATCAAACGAACACCCTGCGAAAGGGAACGATATTTTGCTAGGCATTTAGTGGGCCTTTACTAGGTATTTTCACGCACAATTCAACAATTATCCCAATATGACGCTGAAAGATGAAGAAAATTTCCATTGGTTAACCTTCGAATTTCTTCAGGAATAAATTCGATCTCCATTCGAGGGCTGCTAATCAAATATACGTGAAGATTACCAACCGTAAAATACCTGACTGATGGCGCGTTGCCTCACAAATTCATCCCCACGCACACAACCAGAATTTTACATGCCTTCTTTGGTTCACAAACAATACACTTAGATGGGTAATTTCATTAATTTTCTTTTTTCCATAACCACCAGCTTTGATATTGACGACTCTTCTGTGCCATTTTGCAGCTCTTTTACGGAACTGGTTTCAAAAGACATTTATCCACATTTCCAACACGGTTCCAGCCAGCGTGGTTCTCTAGACCACTGCTAGTCATTTCCTGCTTCACAATTTTCTTGATTCAAACTCATCTTACTTTTTTTTTGGAAAGAACAACAGTAAAACGGGGAAATCACTTAACAGTAGCACTCAACTCGGATCCACTCGTAATCACACCTTTTTCAAATGGTTGTTTCTAAAGAAAAACAAACCTTTCGAAATTATCGGCGGGATAGACGTCCTAAAGAGCAGAAAATTTAGCCACCTTATAAATGTGTTCTTCTTACGAGAATTAGAAACAGAGCGATGAAAGAAAATCACACAATTAATCAAATTTCACTCTCCTTTCCTTCCTTCCACCCAACACTGTGAGCCCACCAACGCACCAACGCAACCATCTTTACAACAACAAAAAAGTTTGTATTCCATTTTCACTTATAAACTGGTTTTATTGTGCTGGTTTCTTTCGTTAGCGAAACACTGTTTATTATATCCCAGACACATTTCGTTTATCTTCTTGGATCACTTTTTGCGCTTGATTTGTGTTGGATCAGCTACACAAATTTTAGCCAGGTTTAACGTAAGTGGTACTTCAATTACGCCGAGTATTTTTCGAATACACTTCTCTTTCTATTTGCAATTACAACAGCGGTTATATATCTCAAATTTTTCTCTCTACTTTTACCACTTCCACAGGTTGTGTAAGCTCCTTTCCATTTTTGCTTCAAATTTCAACTATTGTGAAATCACTCTTTTAATATCTTCAACTCACTCTTGAATCACCGAACAGTTGGTGTATAACAACCAATCATAAGTGAACAACTACGTTAGCTGTAATAATCACTTGTATAATCACTTCTCTTTTCCTTTAAATCACGATACATTTTTGCTTGCCATGATACTTTTTATATGACATTACATGGCCAACCAAAACGTGTCATTCAACTTATTCAAAACAAAAAAATCCACACCGGTACACTCGCATAACCGTTGGCTGCAGACGGCAGAAAGAACACGTTTACTCGTGCACTCAATGCCACTAACTCAACTCGACTAATGTACGAGACCGAACGAGAAAATGTCTACCTCTGGAAGCACTAACAAACCTCGGCTGCCAGGATACGTAGCAAACATCCTTTTATCAAGGACCCCCGAGCCCGAGCCTCAGCTCCATTTCTCATCTCAATGTTGGAGCTCCATTCAAAGAGAGGCTCCCTGTTTTGAGGATTGTTTTCATGCATTCGTCGTAGTTGGAACTGCGAGCAGCTACCTATCCATAGGTATTTGCGTCCTTGATGCGCGAATGTAGAGGGATTTTTGTTTTGATATTTTCTCTTCTCGTGAGCGACATAAACGGCTCTCTCCTTGAAAGCCTCTTTTATTGCCGCCTACTCTCCGCTCTCGAAACCCGGGATTGACACGACTCGGAACGATTCTGCGCAATAAGGTCCGGCTCGATGCAAGCGAAACAACAGATGACCGGACATTTTCCTTCGCAGGCAGCTCTGCTTACATTTCGATCTTTTGAACAACAATTTTATGCTTTTCTGGAGCATGATTAATACACAGTGAGTAACAACAAGCATCAGTTGTTCTTCGATTTATCAAAACTATTCAATGAACAAATTTAAATACGTTTGCTTTTCTATCAAATAAATCTGAAAATAAATGAATCAAAAATTTTCATCTCCTGCTTTATCCTTTCTACAAATACATACACAGTAATGTATCTTAAATTTCAACATGCTCTTTGAAAACTCGGAATATTTGGAAAAAATGCAAAAAGCAAAGTATAATCTATGTCGAATTTAAACATACCTTCGACATACACCTCAACATAATCCTTAACATACGCTGACTAAATTTTATTTTTAAAACCCTGCGGGGGATAATCCATATCTCAAGCTCATCCAAAGTCCATTGCTCAAGGTGAAAAAGGTATGATTCCAAACGAAGAACCAGGATGTAGAACTTGGCTTTATTAACATGAGTAAGCTTAGAAAAAACTAAAGCTTGGATGTGTGAATGGATTATTACAATGACAACCAACCTGCCAGTCATACTTCTTGAAAAGAATACATTTTTAATGCTCCATGGCTCCTGAATCCACGGATCTCGGTGAATAATTGATAGGTTGCAGTTTCCCTCGTCGCGTTTTCTTGATTCAATATGGTGAAGCAGAATTGCACCCCGATACAGAACAAACCTTGTCTTTGGATACCATACGGTAGCATACTTTATCGTGTGTTTCCCTCTGTTTTCTGGTTGACGTGTAATGTCTCGGTTCATATGCTTAAATCAGTGTCTACAAATCTTCATCATTTGTTTATTGTATGCTGTTATCTGGTATACGAATTATTTCCATGAATTATTAGAACTATGTTCAGTAACACTTTATTTGATTTACCTGAAATAATTTTTGTCTCTAAACTTTACAATAGTCGCTAATAAGTGTTTCGAACGTTTTGGCAATCCATTGATTCTTTAACTCGAGCACTCAAGCAGTGTTTTTTTTAAACATATCAATTTATTTCCTAACAAACCGTGAAATTGCCCCCAAAAAGTATTTTGAGAGACGAAATTTTTGCACAATGAATGATTATTTAACCAGGATTGAATTTATAGTTTTCATTTGCATTTTCTCTTGTACTCTCATGCAAACTCACCGTTAAGGACAGGTATCGTTCGGATTCTGAAATCAAAATCATGTTTCCTACTATTGAATGCTCCAGGAAGTGTATGCAGAGCGGATTGCTGGTCGGAATAAGTTTTCTGGCAATTTGCATAATGGTAAACATTGAGGTAAACCAGATACAACGCCTAGCAGGTAGCCAAAGAAGACACGCTTGACTCGAAGCACGCAGTCGAACCTATTCGCATCGATCTGATTTCGAACGTTGTGCAATGGCTCTCGTAGAACGACGTGCGACATGAAACATTTCTAAACTTTTGCCCTCTTCAAAATGTCCATAAAATAGATTTAGCCAGCTACTGTTCCCACATCGTGCTGATTCCGGTGGTTGCTCCCTTGAGCAAAAAGGGATCCCCGGGCTCATCCTTGATTTATAGCTCTAAACAATATCCTAGCGTATAAGGATTTCACGAAACGTGCCTCCAATATGAAGGTTAAAAAGTTCACTTATGCTACCTTCGACCTACATATAATACTTCTTTTCGTTTCAAACTCAAACGTTTTAAACCGGATAGGTGATACGTGTGGGGCCTAGTTCAAGATATTTTACCTTCAGTGTGGAATACTTGAAAAACTCGATGACATATTTTACATCTGTATATTCGACGAACGTTTAATGTTTTATCTTTGTTTCTGTACGCTCATACGCTGTTTCTATGAACAGCTTTTTAATTTCATATCACATCGTTAAAAATAATGAATGTTTCGATTTTGCTGGTTTTTTGTAGTTACACTCGGAAAGTTGCGATAGAATAGTTTAAACTATCAGGATAATTTAGTACCAATAGTGTGCAATAACCCTTTGGCGTATCTAAGAACGCGATCGATGTCAAATCCGATGTATGATATCAAACATCCAACGACATTACCCATGCGAGTTTTTGATAGTCCGACAAGCCAATTCATGTCACTAACCTGAATGATGTTGTCGGACACGCAACAAAACAATGCGCGATGGGACGGTGTTGGTAAATACCCCAAAACGACCGGATGGTCAACGTTTGGGTAGCCATGATTCGAAAAATCGACGGCAACTCGAATTGTTCCCTCTTACCACACCCAATCCAATGCACAGTAGCTTCCGGTTTCCGTCGTACCCAAAGTTTGACTAGTGGTCAGTTCCTCGTTTGCGGACAATTATCAGGACCCTTTGTTATTTTTTTCTCACACTAAGAAAACGAGGCATGTGCAAGTCACCGTAGTTGAGCTATGTAAACAGTAAAAAAGTATTAGCTGGACTTCAGAATGTTTTGATTTTGTCGACATTAAGCGAACATAAATTATCTTATTATCGTTACCATTGTAACTTATTGTTAACTTAGCAGATTGTACCTGACTTCAATAGGGATAATAATATTGCGGCTAGTTTCTTTCAGTAAACATTCATTGGTTAGGTTAAAACGGCAGTAAGGTTTTCATTTATTTGGTCATTTGATTTCACACTCCTCACTATTACAATATTTCGCTTTCAATATGTTTTGCGGTATTTTACTAGCGCGTTGACATCTTGTGAATCTAAATGATTTGACAAAGGTTCATTTAAACCGTGTCGTAGAAACGAATGTAAAAAAATCATTCTAATAAGGTTATTTCACATGTTATTTTGACGTATTAATACAAGTGACTTACATTTTTATTGTTATTTGTGGACGCAATCACTTTTTTTGCTTACCAACTTCCACGACGCCTGCCAATTGAATTTGGATTAAATACGCGTTTGGATGAAATCAAAATGTTCGTTCCTGCTATTCGTGAAATATTTAGCAGCGGTAATGTATACGGCTAGTACTTGCGGCTGCGTGCACTATGAAGGTTGAAAAGAATTGAATCAATTTGGTTGATGCGCCATCCTGTCATTATTTGGAGTTCACGCGATGATAATTCTTTTTGCAGCTGCTGCACAATATTTCCACATTCACAACTGGGTGGTAGATGAATTTGGAGTGTAGAAGAAGGTGAATCGGACGTATGTTTAAAATTTTATAATTCCGAAACCATATACCTACTAACGATAGGCATTTTGGGAAATAAATGCTTTATTGTACGCAGATGCAGATGTGCATGTCAGTGATAAAAAAAGAACGACAACGACAATCGGTGCATTGACAGTGGTTCTTTGGCGATTTATTTTTGCGATAACGATTTGATGGGAGCGTCGTGTACTTTGATATAGATCCACATTTAAGCACACAAAATGCTACTGTACTCCTTTTCGACAGCAACCTTTACCTCATCATGTCACCACCAGCATGGCCACGCTCTCCATTGAATTATCGATCTTCCTTTCATAGGCGATACTACAGAGCTCTCGTGGAACCAACGGTATCTCAAACATACGCAGAAAGCACTCCTCGGTAAACAACGTGCTTCTGCCGTCTGCGAATACACGAGCTAATTTGCTTCCCACAACTTCCGGTCAGAATATTTAGGCAATCGATTGAACGGAAGGATCAATCGGATGGGCTCGGTCTAGATGTAAAAATCCATTATCTTGCATTAGGGTATCTGAAGCTAGGGATCGTCGACGGGACACCATTTAACTTGTGCCTCTGCAATCCTTCGTGAACGTGCTTGCACTGAGAAATCGATGCAGTTCAGAAGTAGAAGATCATGTTACTTCGCTCAATTGAGCTTAGTCCTATACTTCACAAAATCGATCTCAATAGAATGTTTAAGATTCTTAGCACAACAGTTAATACCGTTTTAAAATACCGGTTATTACCAATAATAATATGCAGTTAACAAACCAAACATGATCTAGAAGAGATTGTATGCCTACCAACTACTGCATTAAATAATTCTTTTGTGCCACGACAACATATCTAGCGCTGAATGAATCAAACGTTTACCAATAAGTTTACTAATTGATTCCGTCTGAACATGTAAGTATTAAAACATGCAATCCAGTTTTAAAACTAAAAATCCTGTACAGAATATGCTAAATTTTGCATGATTATTGTACCATTACAACCCTACCATTTTGAAGAGAATGTCGAGAACAGACCTAGGGAAGTAGACATGGAAAATAGTGAAGCAGAAATCTATTATTAAGCTCAAGCTGTTCAAATATTGCTCTAAAGTTTGATAAATATCAATCAGCAAACAAGTTGCCTCTCTCTGAAACATTTGAATCGAATATGTCAAATATGCAACAAATAAATACTCTTTCAATAGCTATAAAATCTCGTATTGTTATATAACGACAAATTGGCACATATTGTCCCGTATCCTATCCTGTGCATTGATGGCGGCTTTTATGGTATCTTTAGTTTACAAGGGTCATCGCGATTTCCATGGTTCAATTACATTAAATCAAAGGAATCCATTTTGTCGTTTATCCGAAAATATCACTCCTGCCTGCCACGCACTTAATTCGTCAATCCCGATTGCCGTGGTGCTACTTGTGACTAGCTAGCGGCACATTCCACGACAACCTTCCGCAGGGTAACCATTTAACCTCCCGATTTCATGCTGAGCTCTTTGATCCTTTCGGTGGTTTGATTCGCCCGGAACGGGGGAGACCTGAGGCCTTAATTTATTTTACACTCTGTCAAGCTAAACACACAACACAGGCCGCCAACCCGAACCACCTTGTGAACGACCAGTTGGCGGCGTACGCCTGCCCTCGTGGCAATGCTTACTCGGTCCAGCGAAGTCATGGGACGGGGTAGTGCTTACCATATCACAACGCAAAAAGAGGGACACGAAGGGTCGAAGCGCACCATGCAAACCCCGACAAAGTGGGTTGATATGAAGCGCAATGTCACTGCTGATGGCTGACGGGATGGTTACAGAGAAGGATTAAAAATAAAGAGCCCCTGGTCGTTGGATGGAATCTTTTCAGTGGCCTTCGATCGAAACCGATTCATCGCGCACGAAAGCTAAACATCACCTAACAAGCGAAGCGTTAGCTAAGACAGCAAACGAAGCCGAACGACGTTTCATGAACTGATGTTAAATAGCTGATAAGTGATACGGTTGACGATGCTGTCGCCTCTGATTATTGTGATAGCAACGTGCGGCGCTAATGCCTTAAATGAATGAGCAAAAGGCGAGGCAGTCTTCTTACACCATGGTCGCATGGTTATGATGAACAGCTTGAAAGACACGGCAATAGGGCTACTGGAGATTGGTAAGAGCAGGCAAACTCTGTCACGAATTTTAAGAATGATAGAAAAGTAAAGAAGCATAACATCGATTTATAATAAACACCTAGCGCTTCGCCGCTTTCTCCAGAATGGTGGTGATTCGTTTTATCATCGACTGCCATTACGATAGATGAATCTTTCTACAATATGAAGAGCAGTGAACCCTTTTAAGATAAGGAATGCATCTGAGCACACTTTTTCCATTTTATTCCTCTTTTGTTTTTTTAAAACATTCGCTAAAATGATTTACAATGCATCAATGATTTTTTTATTAAGTGTTCCATATTAGACATCCATAAATTTTTAAGTTACTTGACATTGATATTATATATTAATTACACTACTATATAACAAACATTATTGTTCCCGCTTCAAACATTACAATTGGAGTATAACAGTTTTAGTTAAATCGAAAGCAGTTTTTCCTATGTTGTAGGGTTGATTAGATTTATTCTTGTTCAAATTTTGCTAAGCTCATTTTGAGAATCAATTAATTTGAGATTATTATAAAACGCAGTGATACGACCATGAAACTTTGAAAAAAAAAACTTAAATACAAATAATTGCTCTGACCTTCAGAAACTCCACAAACTAAATCCTCAACCGTGGCATACTAATTAAACGTTAGGTAAATTCGTAGAGTATCAATATCATTAACTGAATCATAAAACTTTCGCCAGTACGACCCAAGTAAGACCTCTGCAGAGATTACAGCACACAGAGGTAACCACAACTACATAAGTAGTTAAACTTTAGCTTCAACCTCAGTGCTACGCGCCTATCCTAGAACAAAACGAACAATTCAACAAGTTCACGAATGAGTATGAAATGTTTGATTTTTGTATGTTTCAAATAAAAATTGTCTTAAATAAATACATGTAAAAGAATATATGTGTTACCGGATTAAGATTGGGAACCTGTTGGATGTAACACAAGCTTTCCTACGCAAATCCAATTCTATTACTTCCTCGTCGTGCAGGGCAAGTATATCAGCTTATATCAGGACAAAGGTATGCAGTACAGCTATCTGAGCTTCGTTGTTGAAAAAATAAAGCTTCGATATTGCGGTAAAGAGAGAGAGAGAGAGAAATAGAGAGAGAGAGAGAAATAGAGAGAGAGAGAGAGAGAGAGAGAGAGAGAGAGAGAGACAGAGAAAGAAAAAGAGATTGAGAGTGAAAGCGCTCAACAAAATTACTTACAACTATCACGATCATTATCGATCGAACGATCGAAAGATATGTGGTTAGTACTATGAAAATTATACAAAAATATTTTCAAGTATAGCCAAGCGTACGAGTCTATGTGCAGTCGGTTACCGTTGAGGTGAAGAATGTCTTTCGACGATGGATTAAGACATTTGATCAAAACTGATTACTGATTATTTTCTTCCAGGTAGGGCTTCATCGACAGGTAAAAATAAACGATCATTCCAGTAAAATGCTGGCTTCCGGATTTTTTCCGCAGTGATCAATACTGTTTTGCAACATTGTTATTGCGAACACAACGGGTAGGTTTGAAAATTTAATAAGCATTACGTGTAACTTGTGGAAGGATCGTTATCGTTTGCCCGAAATAAACATATAAGCATGAGCGGGCACGATACATGAGACTGAAAACAAGCGCGTTAGCCATAAAAATATGGATCGAGTTTACAAAAAATAGCAACCAGCAAGCAACTGAACAACTGACACCTATGCAAGCTAAGCAAATACACTACAAACGATGACACCATTCGACGAAGCAGCTCACTGGGACGATGTTCAAACTGCTGACTGGCCAAATTTTTTAGACCAAACCAAACCAAACCAAACAATCCATGGGAAATACCTTGACCATTGGTATATAAGCTCAAATGTGTGGAAAATAAATCAGATTCAATCAAGAGCTCATACGAGGAGGTACTCTTCATTTGTTGAAACGCTTTCCTCACTTACAGCACGCGGTTGTTTCTCACGCCGGGTTTCCGCCCATATCCGAACTGTCCAACACCTGATCTCACCCTTCTGCAGCATAGGTTCCACGAATTATGTGGTAGCTGGAACAACTAGCGGAAAGGTTGGAAACTCCTTAGAGATCAACCGAGGTTTCCACTCCTGAGCTTCGGACGGTCCTCTCTAATGCTACCTTGAAAGGCTAATATACATTGTGTAGAATTATTTTCGTCATCTTCCTTGACAACGTCATATGAACCTGCAATAAGTATCCATATGTTCTGTAGAGCTGTGACCACCGTTACATTCTATGTGATAAACAGCACAACTGTCACAAATATTTCAAAACGGTTCAACGATTCGAATTTTGTACCCGATTATCCGGCACACAATGTTATTTGAGTCGCATATTTAACAATCAGGAACAAATTAAAAACTATTAAATTTTTAGCAAAAAAAAAACATTTTTCTTATTATATTTCAATTAGAAATAAAGCTAACTATAAAAGTAAATTCAAAATTAAACATTATTCTTTAAGCATCTAATCAACACCAGTCCTACCGCAAACAAAATGTAGACATACAAATTTTATTTTCTCGATATATTTTAAGATTGCAAAACATCAAAATTGAATCATTCATTTGAATAGTTGAAAGGCACTCTTACACTCTTAAACTGTTACAATGTGAATTATAAATAAATAAATAAATAGTCCAAAAACTTATTCAAATTTAAAACCCACTAACTAATTATATCTGTCGATCTTGAGAATATTTGATTGCTTTTAAAATTAAACATTAACAAAAACTAATGAATAAAATAAGCAGATGGTTGCTAACATTTGTCACACCAGTAATTAGATTTTTTATTCATTTATTAACACTTACGATGATACTCAACGAAATAATAAAATTGGAATCAAGAAACAAAATTGAATAGAAAAATAACGTTAGCTAGCAAAAAGTACTTTTACTTGTTTGAAAATCTATTTTCGATAAAAAAAATACGTAACTAAGATGGTTCAAATATCATTAATTTATCTTATTTAATACATTTTTGAATATATGTCTTTTTAAGTATGATAATAATTTTTTTTCCAATTGGTTTTGTTTTGCATATTTTCATTTTAATGGCTTTTTAAACTTTGGAATAGTTTTAACTTTTGAGTAAATTTACTGTATGCAGCTCAAACTTAACCAAGTTAATCAGTGAACTGATTTATATTTATAAAGCATATGTTATTGCATTTTTAAGTAAATTTGTCATGTGCAGTTCAAAATTAACCAGGTTAGTCAGTAAACTGACATATATTTACTTGTTTTTGACGTATTTTCGTAAAAAAGTAATTTAATAAAAAAAATGAAATTCTCTTTCTCATGGAGTGTGTGATTTGTATTTCCGATTTTTTCCAGGATATGCCTTAAATATTCACCCATTTCAATGTTCAATTTCAATGACCGAATTTATAATCACATTTATTTTGATCTCTACTGTCAGAATGTGCTATGGCTGCTGTCAAACTTGCTTGAATTGTCTGGCCTGCCTAAGAATGTATTTTGTTGATTAAAGTTTTGTTTTGTTGTTGTTGCCTCATTACTAAACATATTATAAAATGTCCACTACTCCGGATCGCCATTGTGCGTCCATAAAGCTGAAATCACCACGAACAGCCAATTCGTTGGAAAACATAGCATCGCTGAGATTTAAAACGGCTATCGCTAGCATTGTTGAAAACCATTCCAAATGGATACAAGCAGCTGAAAAAGGCATGGTGTATTGCAATTCTATAAAAAGTATTAGAAAAAACATGTTGCAAAAATCCGCCGATGTGAATATTTATCCTGCTAATTTACGCAACTACTGTAAACAGCTATATATTTTGACTTCAATTATGGACGATATCTTAACAAACGCAGAATCTATATCAACTCAATTGAAATCGTTGCAAGAGTGTTTCTGCGATAGTGATATTATCGGTTGCACGTGGAATTGTAAGCAAATATTAAGTGTAGTTCAAATAATAGTCAAGTCTTATAGACAAGAATTAGCTTCTAGGAAATATGTTGTAGGTAAGTGCACCTATTTTTGTTGTGACTATTTGTAACAAATAAGTCTCTTTTCTAGAAAACATCGGTCACACTCAATCCTTGGATCAACTGATGTTGTTCACGATCAACTGGAAACATAAAATGGATGTCGAACGAGAACGAGAAATACTCATCAAGATGCTGATGTTTGAACTAAACCTGGTGTGACTGTGAATTATCCAACGCATAGAATAAAACATGAAATATTTTTCAGACACGTTCGTAGCTTTACAGTTATTGAATCTATATTTACTTATAGTACTACTATCACAAAAATAAAACCAGTCGGTACGACCGAATCCACGGCCACACGTGCCCTGCACCGTCTAGCACTGTTTGGTTTATTTTCACACGTTCGTATGTATTGCGAGCTGTTATGTTACTAGTATACCTATCTATACCGTATCGCGATGCCTCAATGCAATAATGCAATAATGACTACTAAAAATGCTAGAAATTCTGAACTGTTATCGATTTGCTGGGCATAATTATGATTTTAACTGAAATATGTTGCTCCTCTTCGTCGTCGTTGCCTTCTTTAAATATGGCATCAGTAATACTGTAGAACTCTGGAGGAGTGCATTTTTCATCCACGGTTAGCTTTTCGTTGTTCTGCTTATGAATTCGAATGTGTTATAGACATAGTAGACCCATGAGACTACACGACATTTTACGGCATAAGAAAAACGAGCACAGCCATAATTCCTCTACTCTAATCTCGATTGGCTTTCTAGATCATAAGAGATTATGTGAAATGACGGATTGTCACTCGTCGGCAATTTGTCAGGAATATGTTTTAAAATTCCCAATAGCTCAGTCAATTTGATAATTTCGATCAGTAATAAACATATTAGTGGTCTCAGTCCCTGACGCTCGATAAGGAGGTGGTTTGTCAGGGCACATTTTATCATCAATAACCACCACAGAACATTCGACTGGTTGACTTATTTCGTCGCCCTGGTGGTTTTCATTATTGTGTATATTCCGTACAAGCTGAGATGAGCTAGGATGTACTACGGGATCATGGGTAGTAGTACTGCTGTTAGTGCTAACGTTTGATGTCATAGACAAACGTAACAGAGCGGCAGGATCTAGCTTGATTGCATCATCATAACTAGGAGGTGCTGTGGCCACCGTATCATAATCAGGTGGTTTCTCCCGTCTTTGCTCTTCGTTTGTACTTATTACCTGTACTGGATCATCGCTCTGCAAGATGTAAGAATAACATAGGAATGGAATTAAATTGCTAATCGACCCGTGTGCAACGTAAGCTCAACTTCATACCTCATAACCATTTGACCCTGATCGACCTGGAGTGTGTAGCCAACAGCACATGGCAGTACATATTAGACAGGCTCCCGCTGAAAAAAAAAACAATATGACGAATCAGTTAGACTGAATTAAAGTTTAAAAATATTTATGCGAATACGCATAAATCTATACACAAAAATAATTACCCAAAATGCATGCCACTCCAGCGTATCTGACTGGTTCGGAATAGTTTTCGGCTAATCCCAGCCAATTGACTAAAGCACCAACACATAATAACATCATGCCATAACGGTATGGCCGTTGGGTGCGTCGAGTTTCCTCCAGAGACATTACTATATACAGCAAATATCAAAGATACGTTAAGTATTTTATACTGCTAAGTGGTCAATTTTATTGTTTTTTTTTCGATTCTTTTTGATAAAAAAATGAATGTATAAAAAACCGGTACTTGTAAATATGCTCAGAAAATTGTGTTTTTCTAATTGTTCTTTGATAAGATTTGTTACAACACGGTCCAATAGTCCAGCTTCCTAAACCTTCCTGTATTAATTCCTTTTTTTTAATAGTACTTCTCAAATATATGCTCAAAATATGTTTTGATTTTCACTTCATGTTTCAGCTTTCATACAACGTACTAAACTATATATCATCTACAGTAAGACGATCTTCACGTGATCATTATAAAATGGTAATTTGATACTCAGTTTTGTATCATCATTCGAATTCCGATACTTAATTTGGAACAGCCGTACACCACTCTACGATCTATTTTATAACAACAGCTCAAATTAACAGTAGCTGATAATTCGCTGTAATATTTGTAACTGTTCATTTGCAATTTCTAATGATAATGTGTATATTCTACTTTCAATTTTATGATACTCTCATGGACAAAAAGACAATATTGCACGCAAGCTGCTCGCTATCTTTTTCAAAATTTAGTCTTATTTTCGTAGGTTGCCCTCGTCGGAGATCAGATTTATCAACTGTTTGTATAATATAAAAACGTAAGATCTATATCTTATTTATAAGTTCAGCGAAGTATATATGTTGATTGGAGTAGTTAACAGCGGGTACAGAGTGAAAATGGGAATGGCACCACCGTCGTCAAGACACCATCGTGAGAAGGGCACAATGAAGTAAAGAAACAACGTTCCAGCCTGCCATTCGGCATAACTGTACCAAGCTTGTTGCTATAGTTACTATAATGGGGGAGCAAGCTAAATGACCAACTGGTTTGCACCGAGTGTCACGTATCCCATCTGATACTGACGCGTTGTAAATGGCCCGTGCATCTAGTTGCACCGAAACCAGTTTCTACATCAACAAAACGGTACCAAACATTACAAACAGAGGCATCGTGTCGCGTTCTTTGCTTTCGAGAATCAACTGCACCCAACACACGGACCTGTCCTTGGCGCCTGAAGTTCAATATCGCTGGTCTTGTAGCTATAGCTACTGCCGTCTACAGCCGGCCACGTAACAGAGCGAACAAAAAATTGCACCGATTTTCAACCTACACTTGGCTAATCTCGACCCACCGTCCTTGTTTAATACAGATTTTAGAAGCTGAGCTAAAAACACTCGCCATACGGAAACCAATCAGGGTGGGAGCTCGTTGAAAACTACCCCGAAACTAAACTAGCATCGACGATCATGATGACCTTCACCAATGGCTAGACGTGAAGAGCGGTTTCGGATTTTTTTTCCATGTGTTTCAATCATTTTTCACTGAAAAAGCTAATTCAGCTCTAATCCAATGATTTTTTTTCGTGAGCATTGATAGCTTCCGCATTCAGACAAGTTTCTGTTCCGCGCAAGTGATTCGCATGAATATTTTTACGCATAAATTTCTACTACATGTTTTTGAAATATTTTTATACAAGTCTTTTAGTGTTATTTCAAACTGCCGAGCTGTCCAGAATTTGAAGAAATTCGTAATTAATTAATAATAGGCAGTAGCGTCGTCGTCCATTACAATCGCTACAATGGGTAACCGCACGAACCGATCACACTCAATCTATTAAAACAATCAATTGAACGCAGATCGTCACATGAAATAGATTTGTTCTCTATGTAGTCACGTAATGTTATTTTACAGCAGACCTTCGTTCTGCGACTTGGAAAATAAAACACATCGTTTTTTAAGAGATGTAAATACGTTTTTCAATACTTTGAACCAAGAATTGCTATATTGCATAATTGCAAAATTCAATTTAACTAGCACTGAGCCATACGGAAGACACTAGTACGTTCGAAACAAGGATTTTAATTTATCCTGGAGAGCAAAGCCGTGCATGGACAAACAATTGTTGACGAACCAGTAAAAAGTACCCTAAATTGAACAATTTTTAAATTTAATTCATGACTCATGATTCATGGACGGTAGTTTGTTGATCGCATGAAACGAGGGAGCTTTTGTTATGCATTATTCACAGGTTCAATCTCTGCTAATTCCGTTATGTTTTGTACTCTGAACATCTGGAGCAGAAAAGCGCTGACTCCCCGTCATGGTTCAAATGATCTGCATTTGTTTAAGATTACTTTTGTTAACTTCTACCATTTATCCAATTGCGAGATAATTTTAAACTATTTTACGCATTTTACGTGTTCTGACGCAGAAAATACATGAAAATCTATTCCTCGATACTCCTCCTCTCCAGATAATCTCCTCCTTTCCAGATTAGGTTTTTAACAAGTAACTGAAAGATTTACATGTACTATATACTGACTTCGTAAGATCAATGAAAAGCGGAAATGAATGAAAATATACGCATTAAATATAATTTCCTTGCTACAGAAGACTGTTCATGGTTCGAAATAAAAATGAATATTAATCATCTGACATCATAGATTACTCTATGATATTAACGTAATGATATCGTACATTCTTATAGATTAAATTCGTACACTATTTGTATCTCGTTTTATCACTCGAACAATCCGAAAAGTAACACTTTACTAATTTCTCTTCTAATTCTAACTTCACTTACTTTCACACTTGTTTGGTTTGAGCTTAGTTTTTTCTTTCTCTAGCAAAGCTTATGAGCTATCGTTTTTGTGCAGATTGTTTTTAACCGACACACCGACCAACGGTAGATTAACGCTTGATCGTCACATTCGATGATTTGAAATAAAGCAAGCAATAAACCAAAATATGCACCAAAATCACCATCATCCAAGATCGATCGGTCCTGTTCATGAAAAAACAATTGACACGTTCACAGATCACCGTTGAACTGATATGTGAAACCCGCGTGTTTGCTATACGCACTCCGCAGGCGACGCGAGATTGAAGAAACTTTGTCGCGATTCGATCGCTCCGGTAACATACACGCGTGGAGTGAAGTGTTGTCTATTTGCGAGCATGGAATTCTGCGACCACCACATTCGCATACAATCGACTTAGCTATATTGGTGTATGAACTTGAAACGCGTCTTTATCCCGTAGTAGTGGTCGGTAGATTCAAAAAACAAACACGAACACGTTTTGTTTACCGACCACTGGCTGCAGTGTTGCATACAACGAATAAACATCGCCAAGAGCTATATTGTTCAGTAAACCGGTCCGTTGATTCGTGGTCATCGCCATGGTAACGGTCATTACTGCTATTGCTATGCGGTCTTCTATTAGTAAGCTAGTAGTAAAAGGTATAGCTACTGTGGTAGTACAGGCGCGGGCGATGATATTTTCTGAAAAATATGCCGGCCGACGATTCGCATACATTCAACCATTTATAAGTTTTATGCACTTTAGCTTTTCGTTAAATATGGAAAGTAAATGACGAAAATTATCAAAACAAATTAAAACGAGCAAGATGGTGCGAACGATAGTTTTGCGTTTATAGATAAGGCTTTTTGATAGCATACGATAGCAAAGCCATATAAACAAACAAACTAATCCAAAGACAAACTATACAACAAACTATACAAATACGATAACTGTTTTCTTATAGTACGCTTCTTAGTAATACATGCTTCGGATGACAAATAGCTCAACATTTCATAATTCTCTGCAATGAGCATGCCTCCGAGTTCTCAAGGGTTAGTTGATTAGCTCTCATAGGTAATTAGTATGTTTGGGTTTGGCTGGAGGTAAACACGATTTAGTGTACGGTAAATATTGCGTACCAATACGACCCGTTGCGAGGGTTTCGATTTGTTAACACATGTGGTACACTTTAGTTGACCGTGAACTTTAGCGGAACCAGCATCTAAGACCGGATCAAAAGCGTTTCGCTTGTCACCAGCCGACAGTTGTTTAGGAAGCACTACTCTGTTGTATAAAAAGTGGTCCGTTCGATTCCGTGAACAGTAAACGCTTTTTCGGTTCTTTAGTGAAACCGAAAGAAACTAATTTAATTTCTTACTGACGCATTATCATGTAATTATGTGTTTTTTTCTATCCTTTTTTATATTCATATGTATAATATATCTAACAGGCAGATTCCTAGATAATAACTAAAAATATATTTTTATTATTCGGGTCGTTTTTTCGTGTGATGAATTTCATGTAATTATTTGATACCTGCAACTAAGGATGCGTAAAAATGTATAAGCCGATTATAATTCAGCTCTCAGAATCAAGTTCTTCGTGACTTATCAAAGGACCGATTGTGCTAACAGAAATCATCCAAGTATCATCCTTTCATTATTAATAAAGATCAACGTTCGATTAACGGCGTGGTGTAGGTCTAGGACACTGTTCGTAAGCGGATCGCTCTATTGTACCACATAATCAAGACGACAGTGACCTCCGGCATCAAGATTGTATAGGGCAGACGGATGAAAATATAAAACCGGTTCAATACGCTCACCGAGGATGCGGTGCATTTCATCGGTATTTATTTTCATTTGATTGTGACACACATATCGGTCGCTTCATCAGTCGAAACAAATCCTACATTCCCTGTTAGTTTCGAAGCCGTTCGAAATGAAGTATCGCATCATATGATCTCTACGAATAGACCTCTACGAATTCAGATGTTTAGAATACACTCAAACAAATCCATAACAGAATAACGGATGCCAGCAAACTGCTTGCATCAGCAAATATCCGCTAGTTAGCACAATACCCTACAGCCTGTTGGGATTTTTGGCGAATGCTCGTTATTAACGTGGGTATGTTGTTTACATGGCTTATTTATCACGATCTGCAGCTGTTAACTGCTTCACAATGGTAAAGCATCCAATATCGTTTTATTATTTTTATATTATATATATATATATATATATATATATATATATATATATATATATATATATATATATATATATATATATATATATATATATATATATATATATATATATTTCTTTGATATCTTACAGGTTCAATTGGAACAAAACGATTGGAAGCAAAAACGATCGATAAATGATTATTGAATAACATTGTCATGTACTTAGTGTAACATCGATCACAACACTCACTCATATTATCCATGCTACGCAGTTTCTGTTTACAATGCGACCAATAATATACAACACAACACAGCAGTGCTCTTTACGTTAGTCTTAAATGCCTGATCTGTTCGTTTGAAAGAGAAATACCAAACTGGCTTAACTACGATCGAATATGGTGTAAGCCGGTATCGTTAATGCTCTCAGCGTACACATGTTTCTCTCTCTGACAATTTCTCGCCATCTCTCTCACAGGCCCTTGCTTTCTCATCGCTCCCGCGCTATGTAAGTTGGTATTATTCTCAGATATGAGTTCAGATAGATAAATGGCAATGTGGATCGCACTGATTTATGTTATAATTTATTATTTGAAAACTAGACTACATGTATCAATGAAATACCTTAACGACGCATTCTGTCAATTTAACAATTTGACACCAACAATTAATTCAACTGACGATGATGAACTGACAACTGGTAGTTTACACATTTCATACGCAGGTACTGTGTAATGTAATAAATAAATGAAGTGCGATCTAGAACAATGAACATGTAAGCTCATCTTGTAAATGTATTTAACAACTCCGAAAATATCAATAGCATTTAGGACACTCCATTTATAATTATCTTCGCCTAAGTAATTATTTAGCGATGTGGAATAGCATTTTATCAGTTCTTACAATTTTGCTGCTAAAATAGCTAAATGAACGCTTTCAAGCATAAAAAGAACTTGAAGAAAAATATCTCGTGATAGTTGAGGAAATGTATCACGAGGACTTGTTTCACTCGTAAGCACGATGATTTTTTCGTTATCTTCTCACAATTAAATTACGACTTTACACTTATTGCAATGCAACATTTCATCACTAAGTCAATATTAAATAAATCAGCACAGTATCTATGACAAACACTCCGGTCTTGTCGTACACGAGCAACGAGTTACTCTCGGTTATTTAAATACCTGCAGTACGATAACAGGCGGTCTGTCCTGCTATTCTTGTTTGATGTGCTAGATAGTGTGTTTCCCTGTTTCAAGCGGTTCAACGCGGATTATTTTGGATATGTACTATTGTACATTGCATTGGTTAATATATTATACGCCGATTTATTTAGTACTGTACTAGAATTTAAAACGATGGCATCAAAATGGCATTTCATGGGCAGTAAAAAAGAAAAATTAATAAACTCTTTATGAACAATGCGCTTGGTTGTATTACTTTCACATACATCAACCAAGATTATAAAAAAAATGTCAAAAAATAGGATAAAATATATAAAAAACTATAATAAATTTTTAAAAATTGTATTAATCACTTATATTGATTATGTGTACCTCTTATTCTGAGCTCCATTTCTTTGTAGATTTTTACTTTTCTTAAAGCGTGTTTTTGATATTTTTTCCACAACACGACGGCTGTTTTGCAAACTAGTAAAACAAAGCTTTACTTTGATTGGTAATTCTGCTGAACGTTTATTTTCACTGCGATTTTTTCTGGGCGATATTTTTACTGTTTATTTTCAACAAAATAAACAAAGAATCACTCAATACAATACATATATTGTCACAATACAGATATGTCTTCTGATTCAGATAGCACTTCAGATGATTTAGATAGCTCTTCTG
Organism: Anopheles nili; assembly: GCF_943737925.1. Lineage (NCBI taxonomy): Eukaryota > Metazoa > Arthropoda > Insecta > Diptera > Culicidae > Anopheles > Anopheles nili. Next base: position 37,020,569 of record NC_071292.1, read on the forward strand.
ATTTCAGTAACGTTAACATGCATTACAAAATTGCGTTAACTGAAAATCTTAAAGACGTGTTCTGATGCTTCTTCTCACTAGTAAGCACTACCAACAACTAGCAGAGACTCAATTACTTTTCTTGAGGCACGCACTGACACATTCGTTGTAGGTACAATTCCGTCTGTAAGATAGCTACATAGAACAGTTTCAACCAAATAACACGAATAAGTGTACTAGGATTGTTTTGTTGCAATAATCGTTGAAAGCCGTATTTGTACTATGAAGAGTACATTTTGTTCAATGCAGTTGTTATACCGTTTACCATTAAACAATAGTTTTGAACATAGCTGTAGGCTATAGGAATATTTTTCATATATTGTTATAGGTAAAACTTTTCAAACGGTGTTTTTTTACGGCAATACTTTTACATCACAATTTAAAAGATTGATCATATTAAAACGAATTGAAAAAAAAAATAACTTAAATAAAAAAATTAATTAAAAAAATAACTATAGTAATATAATAATAATATCAATATCAACTACAAAGCTATATTACATTAAAATAAGATTTCAGATTTCAGAATAAGAAAGATTTTAGGAAAATAGGAAATTATTTAGCTAAAGTTTTATAATCGGTTGTATGACATATATTTTTTAAATTTACTTTATATTCTATATTACAGGCTACCTTACTATTAATCTTAGTAGCAGATATTTTCTCCTCGCAATGAATTTCTCTCTCTCTTATTCTCTCTCTTTCTTTACTCTTATTTATTCACTGCGTACTATAGTATAGTATACTATAGCCGCGCTCTGCTACTCGCTGCTTCGCTCTTCGGCACGATCAGCTGTTGGATAAAATTCCAGACCATATTTAGATTTTCACAAACCTAATTTTTATATTACATTTACATGTCCAGAAGATAGACCTGTCCACCGAATTAAATTTAAATAGCATACGAATATTTGTAATTGTTACTGTTGTAAGTTTGAGTGCAAGATACTCCGATAAGAGTTTAAATGGGTTTAAAAAAATTGATTATTATTATTGTAAGTTTGAGACAAAAGAAAAGATATTTCAACGATAAGAGTTCAAACCTTTAAGCGCTTATTTTGTTTAGGGCTCTTCAATAGCTGTAAAAGATACAACTTCTTCAACTTCAATGGCATAAACCATCATCGGTCTGCCTAATGTCTTAATCTGCCTTGTTAAGGTTCTCTTGACTCGACATATAGACATATAGATATATTCATTATTGCAATAGAATAAAAATAAAATTTTAAAGAGTGGAATAAAACTTGTTGATGTATTTATGAAGTTGTGTGAAACGTATCATAACTAATATTTTTCCTATTCTATCTATTTGCTGACCGTGGTAGTTCCGCAACCTGTGGTAGTGGAACTTCCTGTCATAAATCAAAAAGCTTTTTATTGTAAATTTACATCTTTTAAAACTTCTTCAAATTCGCGTATTTGAATTTGAGAGTCTATATAATTAATAGCTTCAATTTTCAAATCTTAGTAACGATGGTATTTTTTTTATTTCTGGCATCGCTTGGGACATTTCACGGTGATCCATTACATTTTACATGCAATTTCAAGCGGCCGTTTGAACACTAACCCATACATTCAATGTACTACTTCCCGAATTCTCGTAAATTTATTTTACACACAACAAGGCTTTCGCTCAATTGTTCGAAACCAACAAAGTGACGATAGCTGGATCGTTTAAACTTTTGTCCCAGTTAAATGGAGGTGTAAATATGATATGTACAAGTTATTGAAATCTTATACTATTAAAAGCTAAATATTTTACAATATGGGTTACATAGAGCAAAACCAACGGTCCGGTTGATTGATTTGGGAAATTCCGATTGATTTGGGAAATTTATCATACATAATCTTACTTTTTTGATTTATCATTTTATGATGCTATTAGTTTCTATCGAACAAATTTATCAGGTTTGGCACTGTCTACGAATCTATGAATTTTTAGTTTTGCTTTTATGTTCTATTTATTTAGTTAAATGAAATCCACGATGTATCTATATCATAATAACCTTACGGTTGATAAAAATTGGACAGTTATTCGCGGCAGGAATATCGGGCTATCGATGTGTAACTTCCGAATTTCTATAATTGAAGCTTGTTTTAACAGGTTAGCTTCCGAAATCTCTTTGCATACACGAGCAAAAGTCGCAAAAATTGATAAGGAACCAATCTACGGACAAAATTTTGTTTGTCACTGTATGACAACGCACAGTGCCATGAGCCATGACCACAATGTTGATAAGTGTGATAGATTATGTCCTATATGCAACTGCAAGCAATGTGAATATGGGGACTACCAATTTTTGGCGTCGAGAATTTGCAGAAGTCAATCGAATGTCTGTAGTTGAAGTTATTTCGAATCAAATCGATCAAGTGGTAAATATAAACTGCTTTTAACTACGGCATATCTGTGAAGCTGATTTTTACCTGAAGTGAGGTACCGTCAAGGAATGTGAGCTACTGTTTAGGAAAGAAATCTATGCAACTACTAACCAGAGGTCCCCATAAGAAGGGCTCAGATCTTTGAAGGGTTACTTAGTGATTAATTTAACGCACAGCTAGAAGCTTAATTAACAGATCCTATAAGATAATGCGACCGCCTCTTAGAATTCATGAAACGAGAAATTCCATCCATCAACTGACGAATAACAATACACCCTGATCGACGGAAATGTAACTGATGGTGGAAGTGCACGAGAAGAAGAGACTCAAGGATTTATTATTGAGGTATAGGATAGCAAATTGATGTTTTGTGAATAAAACCTTGGTATCATGTACATACGTACAAGAATGTTTTTAGGCTGCAGTGGTATCACATTGTTGATCATCACCCATATGATCGTTTAAAAAAAAAAAGACACGTCTCTCTTGTAACAGAGTGAGTTGAAAACTATCATATGGGTTACGAAATGCAAAATAATCTATCCATCAGATAATCATCATTTGGCGGATCTTACAAAAAACGGCGGAGCAATGTCTCCAATGCCTGTTCTTTTATCTCTTCATAGACTTATCATAGACATAGAAAGTGGCATTCGACAAAGCAAAGCGAAGGTAAAACTTCACGACGCAATAAGCTCCTTTAGAACACCAGCCTAGCTCACTAGGCTAGTCAAAATGACCATGAATATTTTCATATACCAGATGATGATTTATGGACAACTTTCAAGATCCTTTGCTACCAGCAAAGATCTGTGCCAGAGGGATGAACTTGGATGTTTGCTTTTTAACCTAGTAGTAGAGAGGTAAATTCGAGATTAAGGAGTAGAAGCAGTCGAGATAAGACCGCTAAGATGTTATAGCGGCTGATAAGTAGCTCGGAGACCATCTTCCACAAATCAATCCAGATCCTGGCATATGCTCATAAAATATTTATAATTGGTTTTCAACTTTCCAATGTAACAAAAGCATACGAGCGCACCTTCAAAATCGTCCAAAATTTCACCTACCTTGGATCAAAAGTCAGCACCAACAATAGTATTGAAGTCGAATTACGTGCAAGGTTGCTGATCATTTTACAGCCTCAGTAGATGCTCTCATTCAAACTATCTCAAGTGTATTGAAAATATATATATATATAAGAACCATACGATAGCCTCATTGTTTTGAAGCGAAGTAGACTCGTTTAGCTCCAGTGGACTGATCATGTCATCAGAATGACATTTCGTTCTGAAAGGACGACAAAACCCGTACAGACCTTTTTAGGCTGTCCACATGGAGGCATGTTCAAAAAGGTGGCATTAAACGGGTGGAGTGATGGCGTGGATGCATCCGACGGTGCTCATTCCCGAGAGTTATTGCTGAAGCAAGACTCTTTTCCCTTCAGCAGTTTTAGCGCCAGATGAGTAAGTAATTCAATGCAATATCATTGAGTTTCATTGTAGCTCAACGATACTGATGAAGATGAAATCGTTACTTTATTCCTACAATGGTCATTCAAATCGTGTTTTGTGTAATTATAAAGATAATAGTTTGACGCTGAAAATTGTGGTTTTGTTTGTGGTAGCAACGTAGTAAACTTCATGTTTATGAAAGGCATATTCCCCTAAAGGCACGATAATGTTTCACAAATTGCATACCTGCCAGGCGGATAAATTATTCATGCTATTGTTTATTTTTGTAGTCTTAGTTGGGAAATTATTTATACAGAATAGGAGCAGTAGTCAGATAAAACTCATTTTATTTCTATTTCAATCACATAAAAAAAAACAAGATATGAATAACTTTAGTACAAAAGGAAAATACAATTTTGGGGGTTTCTTACAGAAAAGAACGAGGATTTTCTTTATTATTACTTTTTCTCTTTTTAATAATGTTAAAACAGTAATGAACAATATTACGCCAAATAAATATAAAACTGTCATCAAAACAAAATACAATACAATATATATTATACAATTTGATTTTGTTTTTATCTTTTATGTATTTTATCTTTTATTTTTTGTTTTTCATTCCATCACACTATTTTCAGTGCCTTATTTCTGCATACAGAAGCGACATATGATTGGATCGCGTAACATGTTAGAAAAAAATGTTTAATATTTTATTTACATCGATAAGTGGAGCATATATACAATCTATCGTACATTCATAATTTTCAACAATTATTTAAAATCATAAATTTGAAGCTATGTCTAATCGTATTTCTCTACCCATGTTGCAATTTTTTTCCTGTTGAATATTGCATAGGATTCGATCGACTCAGGGGATTTTTAGAAGATAAATGATTCTGTACACCATTGCTTCAATATTGTTCGATGAGTTTCAATTTCCATACAAAAAAATCATATGTGGGCATGCGAAGTTGATGACTGTACGACGCACTCTTTTACCAAAGATTTTAAATCAAATAATTGGTTGTCGGTCATACCAATTAAAAAAAAACTTGAAACAACTGTTAGCTTATTTCATTCTGACGCCATGGTGTTAAATCTCGGAAGGATAGTATTGCTTGTATTTTGTTGAATGACATATTTATTTCGTTTTTCATATAATGTTTTCAAACTGCTTTACGCCATGTTCGTAGAAGTGATAGAAAATAAAATGAACGAAATGTACAGGTCCTAATATGAAAGTTGATTTCCAATAAAACACTTTTCATACGATACATGGGTTGACAACACTTTTAAACTGCCATATTCTGAAAAATGGGTTTCGATCACTTTGTTAACCTTCAACTTTTTAACTTTATCTATTAATCGGCTTCTAATTCCATACAGTTGAATTGACAATACATTAAAATGGTTGCTTTTTGATAGATTTGTAAATTTTGGGCAGCTCAAAAATATTCATTTAGGATTTAAATTTTTCGTAGCGTAGCATATGATTCTGATTCACATAAACTTATAACACTTGTTAACAGCCAAAACAGTTAGTCATACATTTGTGATATGCAATATTACTATGCATATCCACAAAGCATGCTCCAAAGCGTGAAAAAACTATTGAATAAACGATTGAATGATTAGTGTTTGCGATCCGTTGTTCAAATTCTAAATTTTCTTAATTTATTGGACAGGGTAAATGTCAATTTCAAATCAATTCCAGACTACAATAATAAACAGAGTTTTCGTGAAACAATACAAATTTCCTGCATGGTAATTCACTTAAAAGGTCTACCACAGTAGAAACCGATTCCAAAATAAATAAAATTGTTTCCCTAGTCATTAGCTACCGTGCAAAGAAAGCCATACATTGCATTTGTAACAGATTCAACCTACCGGAACACGAGCCGATGCGGTTGAATGCATGCTTATTGGTGGTCACTGTTTAATTTATTTACACCGTTTATGCTATTGGAAGTAGTTGCAGGTGCTGCGATGAAGGGTTTTGATTTCTGATAACATCCCATAATTCTGTACCCTTTACACATCAGTTCCCACATTCCGTCAGGTTGGAAGCTTATGGATCAGTCTTGCTCGTACATTGTTTTGGTTTTGTTTATGCATTTGTGTTAGCGCCATTTAACACGATGTGTAATTGTGTCGAACCCAAACACATTTTGTTTGGTACTCATGCTTATCTCCGAATCCGTTTCGTTTACTCTATTCTAATATGTACAACGCTCAAGCAGCTTCATATTACAGACTAGGAACTAGGAACGGCGCTCGCCCTCAGTACGGCTCGGTACGTATCGAGATGGTGGCACTGAGATTACATTTATCGTCAGTCAGCTTGCTTTTTCAGGTCTTGCAGATAGCTGCAGCTTAGAATAAATTATTATAAATAAACATTTCCGTACTTGAGAATCTCCTTGCTGGAGTCTCCTCAAACATCGTCCCCGTAGTCGGAGCCGACACGGTAGCTAATGACGCTGCGGTTTCCAGCCGGCAGGTAGACGATTACATTGGAATCCCCGCTGTTACTAGCCACCGGTAAAGTGTCATTTGTATTTTGGTACAAGTTGGACATTGCCATTGCGCTAACGGTGGACTGTTTCCAACTGTTAGTGCTACCTGGAGTCCCTGTTTCGCCTACTTTGATATAGAACTGCTCTTTTTGCCCCAAATTATTGAGAGAGGACATTTTCTTCCGTTGCAGCGGCTGATGATGAGCTAGCTGATTACCATACTCGCTAGGAGCAGCGTTTTGCTGCGATGTGGACCGCAGACTGTTCCCTATCGGTGTTCGAGAGAGCTTGAAACGGGTTTTGTTGGATGCACTTCTTAGCGTCTCCATTTGCGTAGGGACAGGTATTGATTGAGTTGAACCGGATGCAGGACCAGTAGATCGTTCTGCACCGTTCCCATTGCTAGTATTACTACTTCCGCTGCTAGCACTACAGGCACTGCTGGCCGCACTACTGTGACCGTTCCAACTTTCATTCTGGCTTTGCACTAGATGGTGGTAGCCAGCGCTTACGGGCACAATGCCGGAAGCCGGTATGGACACCGTGTGAGACGCCAGCTTATTCTCGGTGATATTGATTTTTTCGTTTGGGTTGAAATATGATTCTGAGCAAACATTTCGACCGTAGCTCAAACTGCCACTCTCTGATGGAGCCTGTGTGGCTTGAGGGGCCGAATAGGCCTCGGCGTTGTAATATATTTTACCTGCTGGCATACGCTGTTGACGACTCTCATTTCCCGTTACTCCCCCAGGAGCAGTAATAAATCTCGAGTTTCCAATCAATGTAGTGGTAGCGTAAGGTGCTGGCGATCGAGCCCCTCCCGAGCTGTATTCACTTGGTGCTTTGCTGCCACTCGCTTGTGATACTGCCCTCTCGTGAGGTAGATGATGAAAAGATGATACCTCGGCGTAATCACTTGGATAGTCCATGTACTCTACATAACTGTAAGTGAACGACGATAAGTAAAGACAGCTCATAATATGCAATCAATAGAGATGTTTTTACAGAGGTGTAATTTTGAAACACAAGTTAATCAAGCTGCCAAATGCTTACCGGCTTCGATTGTGTTGTTGCGCTGCTTGGAGTTGATGTTGCTCTTGAGGAAGAATGCCAACCGGTGCATAATCTTGTATGTGGTCTTTGTTTCTTTCCATTCCTGTCGGCTGATGACTCCACATCATGCCTGATGGGTCCATCCAAAGACCATCGTTATGTTGTATCTTAAGAACACCTGCGGTGGAGTGAGCTGCAACACATCATTACAGCAAAAGTTGTTGGAGACAAAAATGAATGGAATTTTAGCCTTAACTGTGGTGTATTTATATAAAGAAGATAAACCAGCATTTCATTTCATCATCTTCATCCGATACAAACAACACAGCATCGTTCAGGTAGATGATGTGCTTTTTTTGTGTAGAACTGTATACTAGAACTCAGCAAACTTCGGTTAGCTCGCGGTCTATAATGCCTTGAAGGTCATCTAATGTGGCAGCGAAGTGTTGATAATGAACGGAAAAATATTGCAAATAACCCTCGACTATCGCGGTTAATTTGTTCCAATAATAATCTACGTTTCGTGAATCTAAGCAAAATATTGAAATCGAACAAACAGATTATTTGGTTCAAGCATATACACAAAGTAAAATTAATGCCAGTGGTTATGTCCTAAGCACATAGCAAATCATGGGTCCGATGGTCACCACGTGCTACTACAATAAAAAGATGTTGATTTGATAGTTTTTCAGTAATTAAACTCTCATATCAAAACATTTGGAAATCTATGCTATAGACAAACGGCCAGGTTAAAAAATATAATGTAAATCAACATAAGCGTACCTCGTATGGCAGCAACAGCTGTTTGTTTCATAACCATGTGCTTCCTCTTTACAAGAACCATTGCACCGAAAGAGAGCATCATAAGAACCAAGATGGTTCCTAGCACCGCGATAAACCAGGGCTGTGTGAGGATGTCATCCATATTGTTATGATTGATAGGATACCGGTGGGATGTTTGATCAAGCTGCTTAGTAATGGGATCAAGTCGGAGTGTTGCAGGATTGCTGAATGGTCCCATTCCAATGCTGGTAGCGGCAGCTATGCTGACAGTGTATGTTACTCCTTCAGTCAAGTTTGCCAGCAACAATGTGGATGAGGTAGCTTCGATCGTAACATTACTAAGTACTTTAGAGTAATTGGATCGTAGATCAACTCCACGCACGATGATGTTATAGCTCCGTAGGATACCTTTTGATACACAATACTAGTTAGTATACCTTCTAAAGTCAGTAAACGAAACAACGAATATGTTCGTACCGTTCTGGGCTGACGTAGCGGGTGGTTTCCATTTCAAGTACACCGCAGATGAGTTCAGCAGTAGCGCTTCCATACCATATGGCGGTTCAGAAGGAGCTAGAAAAATATTAAAAATATTGTGCTAAAATGGAATGCTCGCAAAAGGAAAACGTATTCTTACCGTCTTCTAAAGTTCTTGCCACCCGATAGTTAGAAGGTTTGCCTTCGACTGACTTATAGAACGGAACAATAAAAAATTCGTACTCTGCATATTTCTCAAGCCCCGCCACGGAGCAAGACGAAGCACCGGCATTCAACACGGTTAGCAATTTGTACGTTTGATCATCAACCGTGCGATCACTGATTAGATTTCGTGAATAAATGTAAAAGCCTTCTACATACTTGCCATTGATGATCTATGCAAAAAATCAAATAAAATAATCATTATCTCGCTAGTGATTTGTTCCAAAAGAAGTCGGGTATCGTTGCATTCTTACCTCCCACATCAATTTTATTGTTGACGAATCAATTGCAGTAGCATTGACGAGCTCTACCACGTCTCCGGACAATAGACTAGCTCGGGCTTCACTCATGTCGATCCCTGCACCACTGATATCACTCTAAAATTGTACATTTTTCATCACACGTTGTGTTAAGCCCAAACCAAACGATTACACTTACCATGCCAAGCAAAATAGGCTCCGACAGTGAACTCGGTAGAGATATTCCGTGCGAGTTCTCCGCACGCACTACAAAATAGTACGTCACTCCTGCAATAAGTCCAGTTTGTACATAGGAAGTGTCTGGAAGACGACTAGCAACTTGTTGCCATCCTTCTGTTTGATTACGGCCAAACATTTCTACCACATAACCAAGCAAGCTGGAAGCGCCAACTTTGCCGCATTTTACCCAGGAAAGCGCGACTGAGTTTTCATTCATGGCAGATACCTGGGGCTTGCCAGGGGAACCTGGAAAAGTGGATGCTTCCGGGGCGCGATAGAATTTGATATTTGGGTTGGTTGGTGTATCAACCTTGAGCATCGCGCTCCATGTCGTTTTACCAGATTTGCTGCTGGCAACACAGGTATACAGCCCGCTGCTATCGGATTTGCTCAAATCCGCTATTGTCAATGTTCCGGTGTCCGAAATATTATTTTTTTCCGATGCTAGAACAGGAATACCGTCCTTGTACCATGATATTACCGGATTGGGAATCCCGGTGGCTCTGCACGGTAGGATTGCTACCGATTTTATTGGCAAAGTTTGATTGCTAGGACCCTGAAGTATAACGGGTGGCGGCCGATCATCTTGAAGATTCACACTCAACACAACACGCGTGCTGACGCTGCCAACACTGTTGACCGCACTACACACGATAACTTTCCCATTGTCCATTCGACCGATTTGAGATATAGAAAAGACGCTGGTTCCGTCCACATTTTGTGTTACCTCCACGCTACCCATGCGGCTACCCGGCAGCAGCAATGTTCGATTTCCTTCTATCGCCCAGAAGAGGGTTGGGTATGGATGTCCAGTTGCCTGACATTCGAAGAGTGCTTCTGATCCCGGTTCAACGAGCTGAGTTTTGGGGCGTACTAGAAAGCTTGGCGGAGCTGAAAATTTGGAGAGAAATCGGGTCGTATTCGCCTGGTTCAACAACACGTCAGTTGCATGGTCAACCGAATGGACGATGCAACTGCACTTGTCTTGACTTACAATGCACCACCAATGTTCCGGATGCAGTGATGGATCCAACGGCATTGTCCGCCTCACAGCTGTATTCACCCATATCTTCGATTGTAATGTCATCTATTCGTAAACTTCTGTCCTCAAGCACCCGGACACGTTCTGAGCAAGAAGAAATATCATGCACAATAAATTTAGTAAAGCATACCGAAACACTGCTCATGGAATAGTCAGATGTCCAGAATGACAAAATAATTGCAAGATTTGATTCTAAAAAATCTTTTTTTTTAATATATTGTAACCTAAAACCTAAGCTTAGAACCTACTTAACCATGAAGTTGAAATATTATTATATTTCTTCCAATGTTACATGAATGCTTCAAACCAGTTTTCATGATGGCATTAAGCTAATGTTTTCTACGAAAAATAATATATTTTGTCCCACAGCATGTAGCATTCATTCCCAGCAATGCATTTATCCGCCTCCCAGTCATCAATAGATAACACATCGTTCAGACTAGGGTACGTAGCACCGGTAATTAATTTATTTTGAGCCGGTCCGATTACATCAGGAAGAGTGTTCGTAGCCATCGTTCGCATGACCGAGCTTCCTGATTCGGAATTGCTTGCAGTCGTGCAAACGTGACAACTTTATCCCGGTGAACGAATTTATGGACACAACCGCAACCCTTTTATGGGAAAAAGTCCTACTCACGTACAATTATTCTTGGTGTATGGTACTGCCCAACCTTTGTTGGTTCCATGATAAACATGCTAATAATAAAACGACTAATGACAACACATAAAATACGGTGGTGGCTTTCCTATTATCGCTCCAGTCCCTATTTAGCACGTTCGATGCCCAGTCTCCAGGAGGTATCTCGTATCCGACTATCATGATAAGCGTTTAAATACGTACCGAGAGGCATGTTACCTCCGGAAGCTGACCGCCTCCAGAGAACATCTGGCAATGGTTCACCGCCTACTCGGCACTGAAACACAACCGAAGTTCCTGCTACAACAGTCTGGTCCTGTGGTCCACGAATCAGAAATGGTTTCACTATTTTAAACGGAAACGAAAAATAACCAAATTTTTACCACAGTGCTCTATGAAGGTTAAAGGCAATTGGGGGAGAAAACTCCATCTCACTCTCAGACCGATGAGTTGGCACTTACCATGAACGCGCAAGAATGCGACGGTAGATTCGCGTACCCCTACAACGTTTTTCGCTACACACTGATAACGACCGTCGTCCGATTGTCGAGCATCTTGTATGGCCAGATTGCCACCGTCCACGATACGGATGCTGAAAGTAATGGTTTACATGAATGTTCTGGTGTGTACATTTTCTCAATACTATAAAACAATCGTGAAACGAACAATTAACGCAATGCTAAAGTTCGGAAGTATTTTTGGCATGACCGGATGGGTAGATAATGCGTATTTATTCCATTATGCATAAGCATAAGTTTGACATTTTCTAGTAGTAAATATAAAATTCGCACGTTTACAAATTCACTACCCTTGCTAAATTAAATAAATAATGTGAAATGTGGTTGATGCATGCA